>NC_061511.1:227694228-227774491 GCF_022539505.1 Lolium rigidum | reverse complement strand
GTACTCTCCATGAAAAGTTTTGCTATATGTTATCTATTTGTTAGCAACTATAGATCATTGCCTTGAGTCACTTCATTCATTTCATATGCTTTGTATTAGTATGATCAAGGTTATGTAAGTAGCATGTCACTACAGAAATTATTCTTTTTATCGTTTACCTGCTCGGGACGAGCAGGAACTAAGCTTGGGGATGCTGATACGTCTCCGACGTATCCATAATTTCTATTGTTCCATGCTTGTTTTATGACAATACTTACATGTTTTGCTTGCACTTTATGATGATTTCATGCATTTTCCGGAACTAACCTATTAACAAGATGCCACAGTGCCGGTTCCTCGTTTTCTGCTGTTTTTGGTTCCGTAAAGGCTGTTCGGGCAATATTCTCGGAATTGGACGAAATCAACGCCAAACCTCCTATTTTTCCCGAAGGCTCCAGAACACCGAAGAAGAGTCGGAGAGGGGCCAGAGGGCCACCACACCATAAGGCGACGCGGCCAGGCCTGGGCCCGCGCCAGCCTATGGTGGGGAGCCCCCAGGTGCCCCCCTGCGCCGCCTCTTCGCCTATAAAATCCCTTTCGACCTAAAAACACCGTACCACTTGACGAAACTCCAAAAAGACTCCAGGGGCGCCGCCGCCATCGCGAAACTCCAATTCGGGGGCGAAGTCTCGTTCCGGCACCTCGCCGGGACGGGGAAGTGCCCCGGAAGCCATCTCCATCAACGCCATCGCCTCCATCATGCTCCGTGAGTAGTTCCCCCATGGACTACGGGTTCTAGCTGTAGCTAGTTGGTATTCTCTCCCCCATGTACTTCAATACAATGATCTCATGAGCTGCCTTACATGATTGAGATTCATCTCGATGTAATCGGTGTTGTGTTTGTCGGGATCCGATGGATTGTTACGTTATGATTGTCTATCTACAAAGTTTATGAAGTTATTGTTGCTGCAATCTTGTTATGCTTAATGCTTGTCACTAGGGCCCGAGTGGCATGGTCTTAGATTTAAGCTCTATACTTATTGCTTAGATTGTATCTACAAGTTGTATGCACATGTCACTGTCCGGAACCAAAGGCCCCGAAGTGACAAGAATCGGGACAACCGGAGGGGATGGTGGTGATGTGAGGATCACATGTTTTCACGGAGTGTTAATGCTTTGCTCCGGTGCTCTATTAAAAGGAGTACCTTAATATCCAAGAGATTCCCTTGAGGCCCTGGCTGCCACCGGCTGGTAGGACAAAAGATGTTGTACAAGTTTCTCATTGCGAGCACGTATGACTATATATGGGAAACATGCCTACATGATTAATGATCTTGATATTCTGTCTTAATGCTATTTCAATCCTATCAATTGCCCGACTGTAATTTGTTCACCCAACACTTGTTATTGGAGAGTTGCCACTAGTGTAGATAGCTGGGAACCCCGGTCCATCTTTCATCATTATATACTCGTTCTACATGTCAACTGTTTTCTGGTGCCATTGCTCTCATATTACTATTACTGCTGCTGTGTTACTGTTACTATTGCTCTCATATCATCGCTACTTTCACATCACCCCTGTTGCTAGTGCTTTTCCAGGTGCAGCTGAATTGACAACTCAGTTGTTAAGGCTTATAAGTATTCTTTACCTCCCCTTGTGTCGAATCAATAAATTTGGGTTTTACTTCCCTCGAAGACTGTTGCGATCCCCTATACTTGTGGGTTATCAAACACCAGAGCCGATCACCTCTTCTTCCGTCGAAAGCCGATATTGCAGACAAAATGCCAACGGCTTGACGAGCAACAGGCTGCCTTGTACGCCAAAACTGACACCTCTGACAGCGCTGCTGAACTGGCGACCTTGCGCAAAGGGTTGGAGGTCCTCGAAGCTGGACTGAAGACCGACTTGGTCGAAATCCGCATCTTGAACACGCAGCTGGTAGATCCTGTGTAACTTGTACTAGAGTCGATGTCTGTGCATCGGCTTTGTTTCTTAGTTCTAAAGTCGATGTCTGTGCATCGGCTGCACATCATGAGATTTTTTTTTACTGGCCGATTTTTCTATCGGCCCCCAATATTTCACTGCACATGTATCGCACATGTTCATCTGATTAGGTGCCCCCCGAGCCGAATCTGCCAGGTAACTGCGGATATCGGCTCTGTAGTTAGCCAAGGCACTCTATTTGAACGTCGGCTCCGTTAGGGCCAATGTTGACTTCTTCCAGCTCATCAGCCGACGTAAACCCGTTGCCCGTCAGATCGACGTTGAACACAGGCAGAACGTATGGTGAGGATAATTTTGGCCGATTGCTGGAATCGGCCTCCATGTTGATTGAATCGCTCAATGAAGGTTTTGCAATGTTCGTCCATAGATCTTTGGGGCCGATCACAAGGATCGGCCTCGCCACGCTCGTCCATAGATTTGTTCTTGCTATACAGTCAGGCCGGTGGATAGGACCAGCCTAACCCCGTCCTTCGTCACGTCGATGCGCTCGCAGTCGTCCAAATTGATGCCTGAGAGTGACTCTTGGCCTGTCGTCTCCCAAACGTTCATGCCAGCCGTTGAAATTTCGGCTGAGTCATCTGCGTGGACGACCTCTACTTCATCTCCATCCCACTCGTATTAAGCATTGGTGCATCGTGGATGGAATGCAACAGTTGGCGTGGATCCAATCTCTCCCTAGCAGGACAAAGCATAGGTGCTCTTGCTATCGACAATAAAGAACGTCGTAGGGATGGTTTTCCTTCCTACGGTCGGATCCACGTTCGTAACACCTTGTGCTTCGGATGCTTGGCCGTTGGAATCGCTCGGTGTAACGTTGGTCTTGATCAGATCCGAGCTAGAGCGTCCCAACCGACGTAGCATGGAGTATGGCATAATGTTGATCGCCGCTCCGGTATCCACCAGCATCTTGTTGACAGAGCTGCCCATTGATATAACCTCGCAAGTACGGGGCCTTCAGGTGTCCGTAGCTTCTTTCTCGTGGCTTCTCAAAGATAACCGGCCGTGGGCCGCAGTCAAGTTGTGCCACAGGTGCTTCGTCTAATCTCGGAGCACTAAACTCCGTCGGAAGGATGAAGACCATGTTTGTGCCAGCCGATGTCTCATCATCGGCTTTCTTTTGTCTGGGGCGCCACTCTTTCTTTTGTGGCCGTCCTTCTTCGTCCAGAGTTCGCTGAATTTTCGCGGCCAGATCAGGCCGCGCCTTCCTTAACGTGTGCAGGTATAACCTTTCGGCTTCCTCCAAACCACGTAGTCGCTGAACCCTACGCTTTTGGGAACGGCTGAGTCCATCAGGGCACCACCTTGGTCGGTGGTACTTATCTTCTTCCTCTTCATCATCGTCTTCTAATTCCTCGAGATCTTCCACCCGAGAGGACTCAGCGTGCTTGTTCCGAGGTGGGAGAGGCCCTAGACGTTTGAACACGGACACGTTAGCTGCATCCTTCTTCTTCTGTCTACATTCGGGCGCTTGCCGATTTTAGGCAATCGGCTCATTCCCGAATCCCAGCAGTTGTCCGAAGAAGGGACAGTCCCAGTGCCTATCCACGTCGTCTTGCTCTCTTGACTTTTCCTTGGCGTGGCGCTCATATCTCTCCTCGTCGCGATCATGCCGACGATGTCTCCTAGCGTCCCTAGCCAGACGATCTCTTTCGTCATCGTTGTCGTATCGTCGGCGTTGGTCGTATTGACTCACGTATTTGTTGAGGAGGTGATCAGAGAGAGGTCGCTGATATCTCACATTCTTTACTTCTCCCTCTGTGATGTAGCGCTTGCCATCGTGCCGGAGCCGATCGCGTGGAACGGCTTCCTCCTTATCCTCATTATGAGAGCAGCTGCCCTCGTTTCTGTCCTTACCAGAGTGGTGCCCAGGTCCTACCATGTTGATGTTGAACGAGAAACCTGGCTGGCACCTCCCAGGGTAAGTGCATTCCACCATGTTAACGGCGGGGAAGGGGTGTGTGTCGACTTTCATGCGTACTGGCTGAAAATTAGACGCCCTTGTTCTATCGCCATTTGGATCTCGCCGACGCCACACCCTGCAGTCGTTGGTGGCATGGGTGAACGTGTTATGCCACTTGCAGTATGGCTTTCCGTTCAGCTCCTGCGCCGTGGGGATCTTGTGGCCTTCGGGTACCTTTAGCTGCTTCTCCTTAAGTAAGAGGTCGAAAATTTGCTCAGCCTTGGTCACATCGAAGTCAGACCCTCTTGGAGGAACTTGTGGCTTAACCCACTTACGGGACACGGGGCTTGCCCCCGAGTCCATTCAGCCACTCGCTACCTCTTGATCTCCCGCGAGCCTTCATCTTCATCCGCCTCAACCAGGACCACCGCACGCTTGAATTTATCCTGGTATACCTCCGGGTGGCGCTGTTCATATAATGACAGCTTCCGCACCATGTGCGCCGGTGAAGGGTAGTCTCGCTTGGGAGGCCACATCCTTGATCGGTGATGCGAGACCCACCACCGCCAACTCGATCGCTTCTTTTTCAGTCACACGAGCCGAATAGCATCGGTTCCTAACGGTCCTAAAGCGCTGGATGTATTCTGACACTGTTTCTCCGCGCTTCTGTCGTACTTGTGCTAGATCGGCAATGCCAGCCTCGGAAGCCTCTGAGTGATACTGCATGTGGAACTGCTCTTCCAATTGCTTCCAAGTCCGGATTCAATCTGGTGGCAGCGATATGTACCACCCGAAAGCCGATCCTGTGAGGGACTGTGCGAAGAACCTCACACGTAGTTCATCTGACGCTGAGATCGTGCCCAGCTGTGCCAAATATCGGCTCACATGCTCGATTGAGCTGGAACCATCTGATCCACTAAACTTGGAGAATTCAGGGAGCCGATATTTGGGTGGTAGCGGGATCAACTCGTACTCGTTGGGGTACGGCTTAGAATAGCCGATTGCCCTCCTTTTCGGCACCATGCCGAACCGGTCTCTCAAGATTGTACTCGATCTGATCCGCGGTGCTTGGCTGCAGGAGTCGAACTCGAAGATTCGCCGGAGTGGCATACTTAGCCAGCCATGTTTTCTTTTCAAGCTGCGAGCCAACCGGCAGGAGTTGAGCTCCGGAGGTTTGTCGGAGTGGCATACTTAGCTAGCCACGTCCGCTTCTCAAGATCTGTTCCCGAAGTTCCTCCTCGCTGTTCCGAAGTCCCTGCTGTTGCGGCCTCGGTTCGTGAGTGCCCGATTCATTGCGATCCGGCACGTATGTGCACGTGTATCCGTGAGGGATCTCCTTAGGCGCCTCATACAAGAACCGGTAATCACTAGGGTCACCACCGATCTTGTAGACGACGTATGCCGGTGAACTCGGCACTTCTGGTGCTGCCAACGCAAATGGCAGCGGTGGTCGGGACTGGAGTGGCATCTCTCCCTGGTGAGTCCCTAGAGCTGGTCCTGACGGAGAGCATTGATGCCTCATGATTTCCTGGATCACCCGAAGAGCGACACGCTCCAAAGTGTTCACCAGGCTCTCAGAATGGCGGTGCAGCGAATGAGCTACCATGAAATTAATATCCTGACGCAGAGACCTGGTGCGTTCTTCTGACGGGGCGGACAGGTCTACTCCATCGAGCGCGCCTTCAGGTGAGAACCCTTTCCACCTGATGCCGTGTGAGCGGGTTCTCTGGAAAGAGCCGATGAGGTCGGCTTCGAGGATCGCTTGGACCTCGTCATGCTTCTTCTTGAGCTCATCAGTCAGATCTTCGTACGTGACCGGAGTACCTTCCGCCATCTCAGATGTAGATGGCGATGCAGTTGATGTCGAAGACTGTCCCACCGGGCGTGCCAGAATGTGTTGCGGTCAGAAACCCACCGGCGAGCAGCGACGGGCAACACGAGAGAGCCGGGAGGCTCCCGGGGCTGCGGCTGGCCCTGGTCCCTCGAGCGACGGCCCGCAAAGACTCGGCACGCACGTCCGATGCTGGTGCAAGGGCGTGCCACCCGACCTATACCCGATCGGGAAGGTGATGGATTTGCTTCGCTTAGTTTCCTGCATGGCATACACGTAAACATTAAATACGAGCCTCGATCGGCTCTCGAGGTTGTCTCGTGAATCGGCTCAAGGAGCCGATCCACCCATGATTCGTACGAGGTGCACGATCAGATGGTGGTCCTGCTTGATCAATACAAAGCTAAAACGACCTACAACGATTTAGGGTTTTCACCACATAATCGGAACATCCTACGCGTGATTGAGCCTGGCGGCCACGCACGGTGATCATAAACCGACCCTAGACAAGGCCTAAAAACCAACATGAAGTTGATCCCCGGAACATCTTGTCTAGGGCTAGCAAACTACACCCTACGTGCCACCTGGATCCTTCAACCCGTTTGTAAGGCCTAACTATGCAGATATTAAACTAATCCTTGAAGAACAAGGAGCAATCATAACGGATCGGATCTACTAGATAATGATCAAGCGAGGTGCCGCCCTTACACCTAAGATAGGTGTAAGGGCGGCTAGACGTCTAAGGGTTGCACGGACGAAAGCATATGATACGATGAAACAATGCTAACCCTAACACGTCTATGATAACTACGTTGCTCGCCATCAACAAGGCTTCGGCACGAGCAACGCATGAACAGCGAATAAACGTGTATCGCCTAGATCGCAAGATGCGATCTAGGCAGCATGATGCTTACCCGGAAGAAACCCTCGAGACAAGGGAGTTGGCGATGCGCCTAGATTGGTTTGTGGTGAACGTGATTGTTGTTTATTTCAGAAACCCTAGATACATATTTATAGTCCGTAGACTTTCTAACGTGGGAATAATCCCAACCGTGCACGAGCCAAATTCTATCTAACCGACACGTATCCTACTATATTTACAGATACACGGGCAAACTAGCCCAAACTTTATATACAAGGCCGATTCATGTATTTCTTCCATGTATATTCTTCAAGCCCATCTTAATCGCGGCCCACCTCTGATCCGGTCAAATTCTGGTGATAACAATTGGTACTGAACTTTTATTGCTCCATCATATATATGAGTATGATATTGATCAATAAGTTGTAAAACCTGCGATCCCAAAAAAGCTGAACAACATGGAGACAACAAGAGAATGATGTTTTTATTTGAGGAGTTAGTGTATTCATGAAGTGTTAATGCGTTGATCCGGATGTCTTGAAAATTCCATCCTTAATTACCTTATGTTTTTAAGTGGACCTAGTGAAATGAGAGCGTAGGATAATATATGTTGTGCAAGTTTTCTTATAGCACGTACAATTATATATATAGAAAATGTGCCTACATTGGGTAGTTCTAGAACAAGTTGCACCTACTTTATGTTAGTGCATATATTATTATAGGAATGATCTCATCTGTGCATGTCCCACAATTCACCCCAGGCCTGTGTTTTAAATCACTACTTCAATAAAGCGCTGTTTATTTTTCAACACTTTATTTTTTCTTTTTTGCTTTTTTTTTGCTTTCTTGCACTTTTATTTTTTACTTTCAATTTGAACCACCTTCAACAAAATTTTAGTTCCAGTTTTGTGCAGGTAAATAGAATTGACTCTCTAATTGGATAGAATAATTAACTTTAACTCCAGTCGTGGGACTCAACAACTCAATGGAATTATGCTCAGGGTGGGCATAAAAACCGTGAAACCGAAAACCGAACCGAAGCCAAAACCGAACTAACCGAAATCTCGGTTTTTTCCATTAACCGCTATTTTTCGGTTTCCATTTATACTAACCAAATTAAATTTGGTAGAATTCGGTTTTTAGCCCCACCAACCGAACAAGACCGAATAGACCGAATTGAGTAACCTACCATCAATTTGTGCATAAACCGATCATTCCATAGAAGCCCAATTGCGTTTGATGTTCCAAAAATTGTTCATTCAATGTATGACTTTGGTCTTTGATGTACTAGCTTTTTCTGAATATAGCGTCTCGAAGTCTTAGCTACCCCTTTTAATCGCTCACGAGTGATGCACCTGTACCACGAGTGCCGCAGCCTACCAAATAGCATCCCTCCATGATTGGTGCTCATTTGTCGATTTCTTGCGCAGTTGATGCTTTTTGTGTTGATATGTCAATCACTATTTGCTTTCTTCGGTGATGCCTACTATTTGTTCAAGTGAGTAGGTTCATTCGGTTTTAACCACCGAACCGAATTTGTCGGTTAACCGAATCTTCGGTTTCCTAAATTTTCATGCCAATTTCGGTTACCATTTTTGAAAAGCGAATTTGTTCAAAAACCGTAAAAACCGAACCGAAATTTTGGTTAAAACTGAATGCCCACCCTGAAATTATGCTACAACTATCTCGTGCACTTGCGGGTTATCACTCATGTACGCACTATCTTTGATGTGTATATTGAACTACTGTATATCCTTCATTAGCATCCCTTCTGCATGTTGTATTTCTCCCCTTCACAATTCCAGGTAACTGAAGATGCGCTAGCTGATCCAGAAGATACCCCACTACATATCAGACTGATAGCTGATCCGGCCGTTATACAACTACGAAATATATATAGGGTCTGTTTGTTTGGGCTGCAGCTTTTGAGAAGCAGCTGTAGCTGGTGGGCTGTGAAAAAGCAGCTGTGAGAAGCAGCTGTTGGAAGCAGAGATTTGATGTCTGGTTGAAGTGCTTTTTATGGCTGCTGCTGTTGGTTTAGGAGTGAAATGTCTGAAATGCCCTGAGTGCTGAAGATGTTGAATATATGCAGATTTGAAACGAATTTGCTATTTATAACAGTTTCATTACATAATTATCATGTTTAATAACCCCAAAATACTTCAATTTATCTTTCTTTTTTTGCTAAAATAATTTTGAACACCTTTTGTATCGGAATATTTTGGAGTGAAGATGGACCAACCGATTGAAGAGCAGCTCCAGGCGGTCTGCTGAATGAGAAATTGCGACCCCGCGACGCCTCGAGCACCTCCTGTAGCCGGCGGCCGCGCTTGCCTGCTCAGATTCCTCCTCCTAGGTCGCGCCTCCCTGCTCAGCGTCCTCCTCCTAGGCCGCGCTTCCCTGCTTGTCCGCCTACGCGCGGAGGAGGCGGTCGACCTGGCCCTCGGCCTCGAGGCTGACCATGGGGCCACGCAGGCTATCGCGGCGGAGGCGCGCCCTTGCTGCAGGAGCTCCTACACCATGCTCTCTGCCGTTCCCGACGAGCTTGCAAGTAGGGACGGACTACTGGGACGGCGGCGGCGGATACTGGCGACGATGCCGGCCGAAACGACGACGGCGGCCGGGCAGGAAACCCTAACCCTATTCTTCCATTGAACGGGACGGGAAGAAGGGGAAAATGGGCACTGGGCTCTCGGGCGGGTAACGATTGCAAGGGGCGGGCCAAAGTTGAATGTGAGGGCAGTTTTTCCGTTGTTAGCAGCAAGTGTTAGGGGCATTTTGGTCCATTGCCGCTTGGGAAGCAAGAGAAGCTCGGGAAGCAGGTCTCGCCCAACTTCCGGGTTGCTAGTTCATTTAGGCACAACGCTTCTTCAAAGTGCTTTTCTAATTGTTGGTGTTTGTTTGGGCTGCTGCTTTTGGATCACAAAAGCTCCAAAAGCAGAAGCAGAAGCTCAAACAAACAGGACCATAGACCCTTTATGTTGTCGCATCTCCACCTCTCTCTCATCTCCAACAGCTTTTGTATATTTGGCTTGGATTGCTAAAATTTGAAAATATATCAATTTGCTTCAAAAACGTTGCCCCAACAGCCTTTGTATAAGCGGTCGATCCACAAAAATTATAGCAAGCTTGGTATAATTGGACCTCCACTTGGTATATATGCGAAGTCTGAAGCCGCATCCTAATCCGCGGCAAGGGCCAACTGCCCCACGACATGGACACATTCCTGGACGCGCTCGACCGCACGACACCACCCTGCCTCCTCCCCATCGCCGGTCACCTGGAGCCGCCTCCCCGACTCCCCTCTCATCCTTTCCCCTCAGTCGCTCGTTGCTCCGCCGTGGAACGGAGCCTCGCGAGCCTCGCCTCCCCGATATATCTGTCGCGCCGCCCGAGATTGGTTTCGGTTGATTTCGACCGGATTAACCGCCATTGGAGTCGATTCCGGCCGGATTGACCCCTCCACCGCCACCAATCGTCTCCCACCTCCCTCACAGCTAGCTCCCGCGCGAGGTGCTCTTGGGGGCCATGGCGGTCACCATGCCAGCGAGTAAGGTGCTCGGACAGTGGCGCTCCGGCCAACGGTCGCCCTGTCGTCTCCCGCACGCCAGGGGACTCCCCCTCTCGCCCACCATGCTCGCAGAGATTCTCGCCCGCCATGCTCGGTCAGTCGTGGGAAAGAAGATATAGGAGAAGAAAAAAGAGCAAAACGAATGGCCAACTGACATGTGGGTCCTAGTGTAGATTTGTTCTAGTCTCTAGTTTTAGGATTGCTATTATACAAAGGCTATAAAAGCAGAAACTTGTGTGAATTGCTATACCCTCACTCTCCTCTTTATATAGCTAATTTTTAGCATTCCAATATGCAAAGGCTGTTGGAGATGCTCTTAGCATGCATTCCCCTGTTATGTACTTGTGTGCTATAGTTTATAGATAATTGCACTTCCATGCCTATGGACCTACTGATGTACCTATTTTGACGCTTTTGTTCAGAATGTGTAAAGGGTTTGGCTGGACATCAGTCGACTGAGAAATCTTTTATGTCTCAGTCGACGGGAGCTCCACGTGAATCGGCCGATCGATTGCATACGTATCTTAGCTGCACTGAACCATATCAACTATTTCTTTTAGCGAACACACACCACAGATGTGCACGCATGTACTGTGTAGGATTTCCTATTGTTCTTACGTGATGGGCCTGCTTCTAATAGTTGTTAGTTGGGCAGCTGGCCTGGTAGTCTACTCTAGACAAAAATATACTACATCGGTTGGAAAAAAAACACATTCAAGTTTCAATCACGAATTAGAAACCAGTCTAACAACAAGGTGCTAGTTAACTGGGATAGAAAGAACTGCCAAAAATATCAAAGAAAAAATGAAAAAATATTCTAGTTGCACATTTCTCGAAGAAAAGTGCAACTCGGATAAAAACATGTTTAGAGTTGCACATTTCTTGATAAAATAAAGATAAATTTGATCCAATATGTTGCACATTTCTTTAGAAAATGTTGGGGTTGCATATTTCTTAAAAAAGTGCAACTTGCCGTTTGAAGTTGCCTTTTTTTGTGAAAAGTGCAACTACTATGGAATATCGGTTGGAGTTGCACATTTCTTGTGAAAAGTGTAACTCATATTGAATATCGGTTTGTAGTTGCACTGTATTTCTTGTGAAACATGCAACGCATATCGAACATCGGTGCTAGTTGCACATTTTCGGCAAAAAAGTGCAACTCTTCTTGAAAAGATGGTTAGAGTTGCACATTTCTTACAAAAAAAGTGCAACCACGATTTAGAAAAGTGCAACTCGTTTCAAAACGGGTTTCTAATTGAATTCTATTTAAGAAAAGTGCAACTCATTTCAAAATCGTTGGTAATTGCATGTTATTTGAGAAAAAGTGCAACTCAAAATGAAAAACCAGATGGAGTTACACATTTCTTATGAAAAAGTGCAGCTCACATCAAGTATAAGTTGCTAGTTGCATATTTCTTGAAAAAAACGCAACTCATATCGAAAAGTTACACACTGTTGGAGAAAAGTGAAATTCATATAAAAAACCTTCTAGTTACACATTTATTTAGAAAAGTGTAACTTGTATCATAACTAGTTTCTAGTTGCGCATTTCTCGAGAAAAAGTACGAATTACATTAAAACCGAATAGAATTTCATATTTCTTTTAAAAAGTGCAACTGATATCGAATATAGCTTGATAGTTGCACATTTCTTCTCTATCGGAAAACCCGGTTGTTGATTAATAGTTTTGAAAAATAAAAGTGCGGCTCATAGTGTGACAAGATAAATATAAGGAAAAAATTTGTTGCACTTTTGTCTATGAAAGTGCAATACATTTAAATGGAAAAAATATAGAAAATACAAATAATGAGGTAGTTGCACATTTCCTTAAAGTTGCAACCACATAAATGAAAAAAAAAGAATAAAAATAACGAGAATGAAGGGAGAAGAAAAAATCAGCACAAATACCCTCTCATTTGCTCTGTGTACCTAATAATGTAAATAGATACTAATAAACTATATGAGACTACCGTAGTTCTGTACAACGTGATCAGGCTATCCTAGTTGTTGCGCTGGCGCACTGCTACACGAAAGAACGAGAGTTCGAGTCCCAGCTCTCGCGCTTCGTCGTTTTTCTGTCCGTCCACGAAGTCTGCACGAATCTCGAAAAAGGATCCAACGGTTCTCATGGTCGACTGAGACATAAGGAAATCTCAGTCGCCTGAGACTTAGCAAAACCGATGTGTAAATTAACTGCATGATCCCCATGTTCGACCCAGATATGAAGTATCGGCAATGATCAATTTCATGTCGGGTGGAATAATGCATACAATACGTGAAAAGAATCAACAGGTGGCCTGTGGCATGCCACGCTTCCTAAACTAGTTTAGTAATTACTACATAGGTCCAATTTTTATGGGGTTGTAGATGAAATCATCTATCAATGAAATTTAACAGGTTCTAGCTCACGTCCATATGTACATGTGGGAATTTGTTCACAGTTGCTTGCAATCTAGAAATATGAATTATCTTTAAAAAAATCCGGACACCCAGAGCCAAGCGACCACACTCACTCACATGGCTATTCCTATGCTCTTCCATTTTTGGAAACTCTATTTCTTCAGTTCTTGCATGTTTTCCTTTGACCGGGAATAATGCATGGTGGTGTACAAGACCATTGGATTTGTGCCAAGTTGCAACCATCCAAACCCTGCATCACTGCTTTAGAGAAAACTCTCAACAAATATTTTATATCGGGACGTCTCAACAATTTGTGATGAAGCATGAACAATATTCTTTTAGCTTTTTTCAAAAAAAAAATCATCTTAGTCTTTAAGGAAAATGTTTAATATCTAGAGGCCTCTTATTTTATAATGAATAATTTCCCTAGTACCCCTATATTCTATGAAAAATATATTGATCTTCTCGATTGCTCACAAATATTCTATACTGTAAGCATGCTTTCAGTTGAAAAGTATGTTCTGCATGTTGTATATTGGCCAGACTTCGTGCTATACTTCGTAAGTGTATGGAGATGCATGGTCCACATACACTGGGCCGAGCGGCATGGTTGGTGAGCAACTTAGAAGACACGAGGGTTATGCAAAGTTGTAACCTAGACAACCAAGTGGCACAAAAAAGAAAATAAAATAGCTGGATGGTGCATGCATTAGCCATCTCATTGTTTCCATTTTGTAGAAAATACAGGAATCCAGCCTATAGTAGAGATTGCTATATATTCTACGGTTACACGCTTCGAAAGACAGAAAAAGGTGAGCACAGCACATGCATTGTAATAACAAACAGGGCAGGTTTAGCTACGCACGTCCACTGGGGCAAGTAGGCAACATGTTCATACGTACCAGAAGACTATCCTTTGGAGCTCCATCAGAGGTCTTTGGTCTTAATGAAAATTCCCTTGACACTTTTGACAGCAAGAGATGGAGTAAGGCCTCTAAGTTGACTTGCAGACTGACACTCTTGACTAGTCATGGACATGGATGTCCACACGAGCGAGCTCCCCGGCGGTATATATATGTGCTCGTTGCTTAGAGCCTCCATCTACAGCTTACTGATCCATAGCAAAGATCTAGCTACTCTTCGATCTTTCATTCATGGAGAAATCATCGTCTCCTTCAAACCTTCTACTACTACTCCAGCTCCTTCTGCTCTCTCACCTTTTGGAAGCACGGATATTAGGTGGGTACTGCATACGCAATTGGCAACGCACGCATACTGGATTCATCTTCATCGGAAAACATACGTATATGATTCATGATTGCGTTTTCTTGGGTTTTATGCTCAATTTTACAGCTTCTTAGTTCTTACAAAGTTTTCCACTTACTTTTGCGCAGGTGATCGCTACGACTGCAAGCACCTGCTGGCGTCGGATGTTGATGGAGATGATGCCGTGCTCTCCTCGTCAAACCTGAACCTGGCCGACGATGCACTGGACAGGCCCTCCACGTATACGCCGCCGTCGCCCAAGCCGGGCCCGTCGCCGCACCCGGTGCTGGGCTGCCGGCCTCCGCACCTGCGCGACGGCGGAGATAGTGTGCTGGTGTTTCAGCAGAGGTCCCCGCCGTCGTCGTCTCCCACGGGACCTGCACCACTGCGTGATTATGGTCGCCAACAAGCTGAAGCTGCAGGACACCCACCGAGCCGGCCGTGGAAGACGATGGATGTGTTTCGTGCGTTTCTCGATGCGTATGGCAGGCAGATCTGAAAGTTTACAGCTTGATTTTTTCACTTTCCTTGCTCTTAGGATCAAAACTATCGTTGTCTATTTGTTTTGGGCCACCTTACAAAACTTAAGAAAATACTACTGAAAACTTATGGATGTATTATGCTACAACCACAGGTGAGACTATGCAATTTGCATTCGTTGACCTAAATATATGTCTTGCACCAGCACTGGAAGCACTGGAACAACAGAAACTTATGGGTTCATATCACAAGCTGTTATTTCTTTTAACTTCGTGCTGACAGTGTAGGATTTTTTTTATCCGCTGGCGCACACTACAGATCAGTGGGTAGGTTTTGGATTCCTTATGTACCATTCGGTTTAACTGTTGTTGGTAAATCACTACGGGAAACACGATGTGCCGACGGTCTTTTATCGGGGCCGTCGGCACATGACCTGGTCCTAGTAGTCCATTAACGCGCCGTCAGCACAGGCTTTCTTGTGCCGACGGCCACCGTTGGGACAACTTCTTCGTGTGCCAAGAGTGGCCGTCGGCACAACAAATCCCATCGGCACGGGAGGGCCCGCCTAGCAAAACCATGACAGCCCAACTTCAGCCCGTGGTGGATGGCACAACGAGCAGGTTGTAAACTTGGTGTGCTAAGCTTCTCACCCGAGGTGGCCGGACCATCTTTGTTCCGACAACCCTTTGTGCCATCCCGGTTCACGTCATGATGTCGCCGGACATCCCGGCTAAGACTCTGCAGCATGTTGAAAATATGCCAAGGTTTCATGTGGAAAGCTAGGCTAGATGTGAAGGGTGGCCATTGCCTGGTTGCGTGGGACCAGGTGGCATCTCTCAAAGAGGTGGGAGGTTTGGGTCTTCCTAACCCGCGCCTCCTAAATCTTGCCTTGCGTTCCCGGTGGACGTGGCTTTAGAGAGTTGACCAGACCAAGGCGTGGGCGGGTTCCACCTACATATTCCGCATCATTCTAGCGCCCTCTTAGAGTCGGTTACGGCAGAGATCAAGGGTGATGGCGAGCGCTCTCTTATGGAAGGATAGGTGGCTCAACGGCACTGGGTCAGTGACTATGCACCGAACCTGTTGGCCTTGGTGGTGAGCCACAAGGTTAGTTCATGCACAATTACAGATGGACTTGCTGGCGAGCGGTTGAGGGACTATGGCCTGGACCTGGGACACGCCGTGGTGGCCGAATCCTTCCACATGTGGCATGTGTTGGCCAATGTTCAGTTGGCGCTGGAGCGCAAGGATGAGTTCGTGTGGCGTTGGTCCGGGGGGTGGGTCCTTCTCGGCGAGCTTGGTCTACAGGATCTTCTTCGCCAGTATGGTTGGAGCACCGACGGCCTCTCAGATTTGGTGGTCATGGGCTCCTTACTCTTGCAAGTTCTTTGTGTGGCTCATCTCTATGAACTGATGTTGGACGGCTGACGGGCTACAACGGCATGGCATTCCTTTCGCAACTTCCCCTCCTCTCTGCAATCAGGAGCCAGAGACGATACAACACCTACTTCTAGGTTGGGTGGTGGCTCGCGAGGTCTGCGCTTGGGTTCTTGCTCGCTGGGGTAAGCCAGATTGGATACATGCGACATATTCTGACTTGGTTAGTTGGAGGATCTCGAGACAATGCTAGGGTTCTGTGCAACAGAAACTTTGGACTGCGATCATTCTTGCCTTTTGGTGCATCGAGAGACACATGAATGATGTGATCTTCAATGCTGCTAGCCCGGCTGTCCTGGCGATCAAGACGAAGATCAAAGAGGAGTTCGAGCGATGGTGTCTAGCTAGACTTTTTTCGTACTAATAGCTTTGGCTTTTCAGAGCCCGTGGAGAGTAGGCATAGTTTTGGGGAGCTACCACCCCATGTTGGCCGCATGAACTTGGCGCGTGGCCCTGGGCTTCTTTGCACTTTCGTCTATATATCTAATACACCTATCATGATGTATTCTCGAGGTCACATTTTGAACGAAGCCAAATATTGTCAAGTGTGATTGATTGGACCAAATTTACCGTCTATCTTATAAATAACCTCAGATTGAGGTGTTACCAAATCAGTTTGTTCCATCTTGATAGGATTCAAAAAAATTGTGTTGATAAATTCTTAGTGTTACACATCATCTCGAGTGCATGTCCATAAAAATACCCAAGCATTATGATTGTCTCTGCTCTATTTCACCTAGACCGGTACAGACGACGACCTCTTTTGTTGACAATAACCAATAAAATAAACATATGTGATCCTAAATCATGTCACAAGATTATATGATTAGCATATAAATTTTATATATGTGAGTAATATATTTTGAACGAGACAAAATATTGTGAAGTGTGGGTGATTTGAGTAATTTCACCGTCAATTTTACATTACGTCAGATTGAGATTGTCCCAATATAAATTTGGTTTGTCTCCATAATATAAAAACTTTCATGATGGAAAATTCTTCACTTTATGTATTCTCGATGGCAAGTCCATTAAGATACCCAAACATGATGGATGTCTCTCTTTGATTTCATCCACATTGATGCCCACGGCGAACTTTGTCCTGTTACAATAACCAAGAAATAAATTATATGATCTTAACTTGGGCCATGAGGAGAAGGTGTGTATATCATTTGGAATTCAAATACATGGTTAAGATTTTGAATGAGACCAAATATTGTGAAGCGTGAGTGATTCGAGTAATTTCACAGTCAAATTTTGAGATTGAAAACTTTCATTTTGGGCAACTCTTCATCTTACGTCATCTTGGGAACATTTTCATCAAAGTAGCCAAGCATGGTGATTGTCTCCTCTATTTCACTCACACTGGAAGTCCGGAACACAAGGCCACCTCTTTACGTTGATAATAGTTAAGACAACCTCTTCCGGCACCCTTTGTCGTCTATATTCTATGGATCTACTTCCCGTTGGTACCTTCACCGACTTTGTTGTTACCTCAAGTTCGTGATTGTATTCGTCATTGCCCTTGTCACCCTCGGTTCTCCTCCACGGCCTTGTATGATCCGTCGAACTGTGACGACCCTATCCGTTAGGAATTTGGAGTTTGAGGTGAGGAGAAGCAACTAGAGCTGACTTAAATCCAAATAGTCTATCCACTTCTATTTCTTGTTGCAAAGCAAGTTAAAACAATTTTTAATTATTTATTTATACTACATTTTTATATATCATCGTTACTCGTTTGACGTTAAAGGTATATTTTTGCCTTGATATATAATTTGATATTTTATTGTGAATACTATTTTACTTTTAAGGAGCGGAATTAGCAATATAAACATGATTGTGTGTATTAAGGTAGGCACTTGTCAAAATAATGTTCTAATATTTAACATTGCACACATATTTTTAATGATAAAACAAATCTTCTTTGATGGAACATTTTCTTTATTTATTTCGTGATGTCGATGTTTGTATGTATCTGCTTAAATAGTACTCCGTATCTCTAAACATCTACATGGAGTTGGTAGAATGTATAAGAAAGTATGAATCTAACCAATTTACCTAGCAGAGATTAGGACTAGTAGGCTGTAGGCACAGATCATCTAACTCCGTGGCGAGGGACGAGTAAGCTCGCTTCATCGAGGAGCTAAAACTAAGCTAAGCACACCTCTGGGGCTTGCACATGAAAGTACGAAACTAACCTCCCATAGTCCCATATGCATCACCGGGACTAACCTCAAAGATACAAACTTGAAACTTAACTCCCATGTGCATCATCGGGAGTAGTTCATGTCAAGCAACACCTACGAAGCGACATGTGTGGTCAGCGCCACCCAAGGTGTCAACATTTCAACACGAAACTAACCTCCCTTGCATTACGTGGACTAGTTCATGTCAAGCAACACCTCCGAAGGTAGGAGTATGACCTACGCCTTGTTGCCATGCATGCCAGTCGGCAAAGCTTCGAACATTTTTCATTCCACTAGAAGATAGGAGTATGCATCCATCCACGGAAGGGGCTAACTGAAATGACTCCAAGAGGAGAAAGAACCGGAAAACCCATGACGGCTGAAAGCCCAAGCAAGAAGCTTGATCATGCGCGAAGAAGCGCATTACCAGAGGGCAGTGTGCGCACCCCTCCTGATCCCCTAGCTGCAAAGCAAGAAAGGAGTGGAGCTCGGAGGTGCATGTTTTTATAGGCAGAGTGCATGTGGATATATGCACGCCAAAACAAGCGTGATGTAGAAAGTTGCAAACTAACTGGATGTCTGGATCTCACTCCCGGACTATCACAACAGCCGCATTCAACCCACCAACTATAGTAGCAAGGCTGAAACCAAAAGGATGAAAGAGTACACAATAAAGTTACTGGATTACAATGAAAGGTTTGATAAATCAACCACAAGAACCTAGAGTGTGGCCAAGAGTTTCAGGGCTAGAAGAGACGAATGCAACAGTTTCACCGTTATCAAACAGAAACCACAAATAACATTTGGATCATATACAGCCAAAGATTCATCAAACAGTTTCGGGTTTTGACGGTTACTGAATTAAGAAATTGCCGCTGCACCCATCCACTCCATCAATACAGTCGTACATCAAGCTTTCCAACTAATCATCGTCGTCAAGGACGCTGCGACGTCTCTGAATCTGTTAACCATACTGGAGTTAGCATGAAATACAGTAATTAAAGACGGGGATCAAAGTGAGTGCAAGCTTGTTGGATTGTTCTAAGAAGTCATGATATCTGCTAAACCATATACTAGAGTTAGCATGACAGACACTCAATAAAGAAGGGATCAAATTGACTGCATCTCTGTTGGATTGTTCTTAGTCGTACATCTCTGTTTCACTGTAAGAATTACAGATGGGGAGAGCTTTCTATATCAGAATAGAGCAGATTTTAATGAACCTGATCCAACCCGTTATAGGAAGCAAAGTAGATTTCCTCAATGAAGTGACTGTTTTTATGCAAATATGTTGTGTTAAGAATCAACAAAGCCACTGCATTCACATACCGTCACTTTGGTTTGTTTACTTGTGTGGGTATTGATTTGCTCCAGAAGTGAGATAAGCCTTTCTTCAGACACCTACAGAACAGAAAACGCAACAATGTTAAAAGCAAGTTCAGCCTAATCTATTGGCACAAAACATGGACCGTGCTACATATTTATTACCTTTTCAGATATTCCACCAGTTTGTGCAGCTCTCAACACAACATCCTCCACCCCTCTTGCTTTATCAGGCTTGACCAGAGCAATGCGGGAGACTGCCAATTTTACAGAATTCAGATGTATTAAATTGTAGTTCCCCTTCAATTATGACACTTTAAAGAATAAACTTGTGCTTATTTTCCAGCCTAGCATCATCTCCGAACATTGCCGCCCTAAGGAAACTACTTACAGAACTAGACACACTTTTCTGAAACACGTAAAGGTATCCATATTGTTTACAGGGAGATTATTATGAGATCTGGCTTGTTCAGAAAACTTACGCCTCTCTCTAGCTTCAGAAGACAGTATCTGAGCAAGCATCATCTGTCGGCGTTCCTCAGCTTCCCTGGTTGAGAGTGAGATACAAAGTCAGCTCAGTGTTTCCTAGATCTTCACATGACATAACTTAAGCAAATGATAACAGAATCATGGGAATATTGTGGACTAAAGGACCATACTGCTTTGCCTCTTCCTGAGCCTTTTGTTGCCCTGCATTTTGTGGATTTGCCTAATTACAAAGTTAAACATAGATTTCAGTCAGTCAATCAAGAAAAAATACGCAATTGTTAGTAAAGGCTCAACTTCCACCATGCACTTCAGTAACTTACCCCGCCACGCTGTCCCATTAGCTCTTGCATTCGCCTCTGCCTGATGGCTTCCAGCTCTGGGTCATGGTCAGCCTAGCAAAAAGAATCTTGGTTTCATCAGATGGTACTCTAGTAGACCAATACAACAATACTAGTATGGATAGAGTTAATATAATATTTTAAGCGTATGAATTACCCAACAAACCCTACATTTTCTGCAGTCTTACAGACAAATTATCGTGTTCTACACAATAACCAAAATGTTTCCCTTCCTATTGTACTAACAACACTATGTCGAAGATGAGCAATCGATATGTTTCATATACCATAAGCTATTGGTCTGTAGTTAAAACAGATCAATGCACCTAACCAGTCTAGGTTTTAAGCTAGCATGACATCTAACTATTATAACAGCCTATACTTCGTCTGAAAGGAGTAATTTGAAGAGCTAATTTCTATGAAGAAATATGCGTGTATCATCAGATGGAGTACCGCTAATGCAACTCCTGAAGTTATGTTAACACAAAATAGCACTGTCAGACTCAAGATGCTGCTGATCCAACAATTTGTTAGATTAGCCGATCGGCTTCCATGAATGCAAATCAATTCCAACTGGTACTGCAGTTTGGCCACTTACCAGCCTTCAGGCCTTCTGTCGTTTGATATTATGATATAAATAAATACCAACTAGGAAATCAGGTCGGCCCTCTAAGATGAACTCAAAACAACGCCAAAATTTGCAAGCCGGCAAACTCTTCAGTGTTTCTTACTCAGCTTCTAATCAAGGAGCAGAAAAATCACAAGAATCCCTAAATATCAATCTCTCTATCTCTACTGCAAACACCGAGCGTATCTTCAGTTGTAGACAGGCTTTCTGTACTAGTAACCAAAATCAGTATCAACTGAATCCGCGGTAGACATCAAGCATGGAACACGAGATCAACACCAGCAACCACATACCAACGCAGTCCGATACCAGGCGGAGCAGATTGTTTTTGCTCCACTAACATATCTAAAAACCCTAAGATCTAAGGGCTCGCGCAGGTCGAGATCGCTCCACAGCCAACTAAGTAACGGGATCGAGGACGCCGGATCTTACCATGGTGCTCGCCGGAGGCCGCGCCTCGCTCCTCCTCACTGGAGCGCACTGGACTCCGCGGCGAGGGGCCAGGAGGAAAGGGGAGATGGAATCGAGCCGAGCCGTCGCCGCTCTGCTTTTCTCCCCGTGGATATAACGCAACCCTGGCTTCCCACTCCGTCGCCCCACACCAGCCGTCCGATCTGCATAACTTCATCTGGGCCGTCCGATCGGAACATTGGGGAATTTGGCTCTCGGAGCCAGCATATATTCCCCGAGGCGCCTCTCGTTTTCGAACTCGTATTCGCCTTTTTCCATTTCCACCCAGCCCAGCCCACCTCACGGCACACGCGGCGCGACCGAGACAGCGGAAGGGTTTGGAGATGGAGAACGGCGAGGAGACCTTCGCCTCCCCGACCGCCGCCGCCGCGGAGTTCGACTTCGACTTCGGCCAGCCGCCGCCGCTCACCAACGGGGCCGGCACCAAGGCCGCCGCCTACGACGTGGGCGAGATGGACGCGCTCCGCGAGGCCAAGCGCGACCTGGAGGAGAGGCTCGCCGCCGCGCGCCACGAGAACGGCTTCCTCTCCGCGGAGGCGGCCCGCCTCGAGATGCAGGTGGCCAAGGCCCGGGACGACATCGCCGCGGCCGAGCGCGCCGCCGCCGACGCCGAGGGCCAGGCCGCCGCCCTCCGCACCGACGTCAAGCGCCTCCAGGGCCTCCTCGCCGCCGCCGACGCCTCCGACCGCGGCGCCGACGGCCCGGGCCTCGGCGGGGCGCTGGCCACCGCGCACCAGGAGAAGCTCGCCCTCGAGGAGGAGATCAAGGCGCTCAAGGCCTCCGCCGCTGCAGACAAGGAGGAGGATGAGGAGGAGGAGACCGCCGCTCCCTCGGCCAACGACGGGCTGCTGGCGTCCCACGCCACCGTGGCCGCCGCGGCAGCTGCTGGGGCCGCCGCCACGGCCGCCATCGCGGTCCTTCTCCTCCACCTCAAGAGGTAATCTGCTGCTGTGACGCGCCGGAAGTTTTGCTCTGCTCCACCTCTATGGCTTGATACGAGACTGGATAACCCTCTTCTGCCGTGGCGCTGTTGTTACCAGACTATAGTAGTGGTATGGATGGATTTACGTTTCCGCTGGTTAGTGGCTTAATGAATCTAGTGAGTTGGGGACTTGTCGCAAGCACCTGTTCGTCTATGCACTTTCCGTTGCCATGGTAATAATATGTGTGAAGACTACGTGATCCACCTCTGCCTGTCTCTGGCTATTATTATGCTGCTGCGTCTAATTTCTGTTCTTATCACTTGACTATTTGTTATTGTTCTATTCCTTGCGTTCTGCAATCATTGTGCTGTCTGTTAACGTCTTATGCGAAACTGCTGTGATTGGAAATCTAGCGGATTGCATGCTGAGTGTGAGTATTCATTGGTGGGGCTAATCCCTGGCATGTGTTTTCTTGTATTTTTGACCGGGCAGCTGTGAGCATACAGCTGCTCATGCAATAGTTGAGCTTGTAATTAGAGCTGTTCAAGCAAATGTGGTTTCTGACATTTGTCGTTGATCTTTTCATCTGGCAGATGATAAGGGATCTTACTTTAGTCGGTTAATTATCACAGATTTTTTAAGTGCAATCCTGAGTTAGAAACTGTTTGTTTGCATGCTTTGGGTTTGACAATTTCCATGGTGAAATGCTTACTTGTGCTGGTCATGTATTGTTGCTTATCCAGATGCTTGGTAATCTAGGAGTAAAAGCTGCTATCAACTGTTATATCTTGATGGCTGAAGCCACTTCCATTCTCATGGAAACTTTCTTGTTAGGCATTGGTCGTTCTAGCTGCTAGCTGGTGACCTTTTGTTGCATCTTTGTTGCTATTAGCCAGTGACTTTTAGTCGCATCTCTGTTGCTATTAGCTAGTGACTTTTAGTTGCATCTTAGTTAAGAGAGCGAAAGCTTTTAGCGATGTTCCACTTGTAGCCCTGCTGCATCTAGTTTCTGTTCTTATCAGTTGACTAGCTGTTATTGTTCTGTATCTTGTAGTGTGGGATCGTTGTGCTACCAGCGCTTTATGTAACATTGCTGTGATTGGAAATTTAGTGGAATTCATGCTGAGTGTGAGAAACCATCTATTCGTTGCTGGGCCTGATCTCTAGCATGCGTTTTATCCCATCTCTGACGTGACAGTTGTGTGACCATAGAGCTGCTCGTGCAGTAGTTGGGAGTAATTACTGCTGCTCGTGCCAATGGGATTTGTGACATTTGTTGCTGATCTTTTCAATTGGCAGGAGATAGGGATTTTACTTTGGTTGGGTATTTATTGATTGTTTGCATGCTTTGGGTTTGATAATCTAAGGCACAAAATGCTTACTGCATGCTGGAGATGCAATTTTGCTTGTAGAGATGTTTGTGAATCTAGGACTGCATGCTTCAGTTTGCATCTCCTGGAAGCCTGTTGTAGTAGATCATAGTCTGTGTACCTTATGTCATTCTCTGTCTGGATAGTTGTTTTTTATGAGCTTTCTTCCTGATCTTGTCTAGCTTATTAAGTTTGTCTAGCTACCTGGTTTTGTTTCTCAGAGTTCTAGTTTGGTCTCAAAAGGTTAGTTTATGGAAGTAGCAGAGGTTGTTCTGCTTTCATGCAAAGGGTGGTTTGTTTAGTTTTGTATAACTGACTCTAGTTTCTTCAATGAAACTGGGAGCCCGCTGGGGCTTCTCTTCTATAAAAAAATAACTAACTGCTGGATTATATTGCTAGTAAGACCAGACCAGTAGCTTTTCTATGTTTCAAATGAACATGTATAGATGATTTTACCGTAAGTACTTGTAGGATTGACCTATAGGTGTTTGTCTATTTCCTTTATACCAAAATTTATGTTGTGTTTTCAATTATTTTGTTCAGTGCAGCACTGATGCTAGATAAGGTTATTTTACAAGTACCAAGACTAGCTATTGACAGTTATATCTTGGTGGATGAAACACTTCCCTTCTCATGCAAGTTGTTTTGTACTGTTGTTAGCCATTGGCCATTCTGGATAGTGGTTAATGGCATCTTGGTTAAGAAATGCATAAGCTATGCAGATTTGAGCCTGGTTAGAGCCCTGTGATCTGCTTTATTTATCAAAACTTATTAGGAAGCTGAATCTACAATGCATGTTCTAGTGATATTTGCCTGTTGTTTTGCTTTAGATTTTTACATGGACATACACGGGTAGCCATGTAGTGATATGTTGTTTGGAGGCTACTTGCATCACTAGTGGTAGTTGGCTTAACAGAGTAAGTAACTAAAAAAATCAACAGACTGTGAGTTGCCATTGACTGCAATGACTGGAAAAGCTATTCCTATTAGTTCCTGACATTTATAGACCTATGGGTACCTGAACCAGCTAGTAGATGCAGGTTGTAAGGTTTTGCTGTTCGGTGATAGTAAGCTTTGTTGTCTTTGTTGAAATACTTAATTTTGCAGCCTTAACTAAGTGCTGCAATGGAACATTTCCTTACTGCTTTAAAGTTGGAATACTTGTGCTGTTGATATGTAGACTGTACATTTTAGGCCTATAGTGAGCAGTGACCTGACTCTTGTATTGTAGCAGTAGCTGTTATGCGTCTTCTTGCATGTGTAATGCTAATGCACGGGTCAATCTTTGTTGCCTAAATTGATCATCTGTATGCACCTCTACTTCCAAAGTACTGTAGCCATATTTCTGGCTACTAAGGATTGATGCATTTCAATTCTTGGATTAGCAGTTTGTAGGCGTTAGATGCTTCATTTTTTGTTGGCACAGCTTGTAATGTTTTAATCGGCTTCTAGTGCATTGTGGGAATTGATGATCCTATGCAATTACGATCACGATTTTCTTGTCCGCTGATGATTGTGTTCGCTTTTGCCACTACGGCTCATGTTTAGACCACGCCTGATTTAATAGCTCTGCAATCAGTTCGATGGTACATGCGTGCCATGATTTAGATTATCTACCCGAAGGCTTTTGAAATTGACAGCACCCGACCAATCCTAGTACTGATTGTTTCAGGGCGATGTGTAACGTTTGAGATGCATCCGCCCAGCTTGTACTGCGATTGTCCAGAGTGATTCTCAGGATTTCTTTGGGCGTTCCTGCTTTCTCTTGCTTCTGAATCAGACAATAACTTTCTGGTGATTTATCTGCCCTCCTTTCTGGTGATTTATCAGCCCTCTTGGCGCAGCGCTATCTCACGGCACTTTCCTTCTTATTACTATTACACTGGACACTCGGCACACTGAATCTCTTAGCTCCTCTTCTTCTCTCTAATCTCTCTCTCTTTTTTTTTTTTGAGAACCACATATTTCATTAATTGAAAACCAAGTTAGATGAGGTAACACATGTGGAAACTAAAAGACAAACCGGGATAAAATGATTATCCTGAATTTGCAGATAAAATCCTAAAAGATCGAAAAATACAGAACTATCCCTAGGATTTCCTGCAACCACCGTAGCCAGCGGCCGCTGCTGAATTCCAACGCCGTCGAGACAGACGCAAGAAGTGACGTCGAGCCTCCACCATTGCAAGATCCAAAAAAACGCCATCGCCAACGAAGCTTTGTGAGTCGATGAACAAGCCTGCTGCAACAACACATTAGGAGGGGGAATGGATTTTGATGTCGGCTGCCTCAAGGCAGCCAACTTTTCTCTTCTCTGTTTTCTTGTTAAATGAAACATTTTATCCAACCCCTTAACGCCATCAATGTAAAAATACTTAGGTAGGTGCTTAGAAAATAAACCAGATTTTATATAATCACTGATGCTTACTTACATCGGGTAGATGTCTAACTAAGCACATCTCTTGGGACAATCCATTTCTGATCCCCGAGTGTAGATGCTCTGGTTGAATAAAGAAATTCAAAAAAAATAGCAAACAAATTCAAAAAAAATCTGAAATTTTTGTACAATAAACATGAACAAGTGGTTTAACTGCACACCAAAAATATCCGAGAAAAGACATATGTAGTGGTCTGTGCAAAAAAGAGAAATCGGAGTGATGTAAGTAACAAATCTAGATGTTCCAAACAGCACCGCATTTTGTCTTTTGGCATAGATTATTATATATGTCTTTTCTCGAAGATTTTTTTGTGAGCAATTAGAATACTTGTTCATGTTCATTGTACAAAACTTTCAGATTTTTTAAAATGTGTTTGTTATTTTTTCCGATTTTTTAATTCAACCGGGAGCATCTGTACCCGGTTCAGAACTGGTTTTTCGCCTCTTTTTTTTTTGAGAAACACAGTACAAACGCACATACACGCGTATACACTCATCCCTATGAACGCACACTCGCACATCCTACCCCTATGAGCACCTCCGGAAGACTGAGCCAGCGAATTGGATCTTGAAATTAACGAAGTAATAAAAACTAGTGCTTAATTTTTTTAGTTTACTTTCATAACACAGCTAGTTAAGAACCGTGCATTGTACTTCCTCCTTACGTCTTTAAGTATTTTTTAGATTCACTCATTTTTGCTTATATCTAGTCTAATTTTAGTGTGTAGGTTCACTCATTTTGTTTTGTATCTAGTACTTTAAAAATGTTTAAAATATCTTATAATAGTGAACGGAGGGAGTACATACCATAAATAGGCCCACACGCACACGCACCCACTAACGCATGCACTCAACCCCACAATGGCCACTAAGGATCAGTTCACGTCCACTTTGCCAGACTACAACATGCTACACGAACACCTTAACTACGTGCAAAACTAACCTAAAATGCAGATACACAAATATCAAGATTAATGCTAACAGCACTATCACCAACAAGAACAATACGAAACAAAAGAAAAGATTCAAGTCAGATGAGATGATTCAGCATTCATCTCTGTTCAGGAGCTCCGAATGAATTAATCAAACATGTGGCACTGGATTGACGAATGGATGATCTGATCAGTGAAGTAGCATCGATAGGAAGGAAATTATACAGAAACCTTGCAACAAAGACGTAAATACATCGCCGCCTATAGAGCAAGAAAGAAACCATGGTGGCACGTCCGTCAGCCGAAGAGCAGGTCGGCGTGCGGACGCAGCCTACTGCGCACACGATAGATGGTCTCACGGGTGATTCCGGTGGCCATGGCCACGTCCTTGACGGCCTTCCTGGCGGCGTCGGCACGCTCGAGGGCCAGGCAGACGACGGCGGCCGCCACAGACTCCACGTTGTGCCGCAGGTCGAGAGCGCCCTCGTCCAGCCGCCGCGCCGCCTCCAGCGCCGCCGCCTCCTCCGCTTCCCCCAGCCCGACCAGCGGGCCGAAGCGGCGCACGTAGCTGGAGGCGCACACCATCCCGACCGTCGCCTGCCCGGCCTCCTCCTCGCCGAGCCGCCTCCTTATGTGCGCCACCAGCCTGACGATCTCCTTCCTCGCCGCCGCGCCGCCGTCCGCCGCCGCTGCCAGGGCAAGCTCCCTCAGGGACCGCGCCGAGCCCTCCTTGCGGCACGCAATGGAGATGCAGGCCGCGTAAACCAGGGGGTCCTCCTTGCTCCGGTCCTTGGTCCAGCCCCTGCAATGATGCCACGCCCTGGCCTCCTCCATCTTCCTGAACACCTCCTTGGCACGATCCCCGACGGCAGCCGCCAGCCCGAGCCGAGCAGCCATGCCGGAGATTCCTGCCTCGAAACCCTCGGCACAGACCGGGTCCGCCATGCCGGAGATGGTCGCCTCGAAACCCTCGGCCCCAACCGGCTCCGCCATGCTGGAGATGGCCGCGCTGAGCCCCTCGGCCGGGGTCCCTTCTCCGGCTGTGCTTTGTCCGGGCTTGAGCCCGACGTCGACGCGCGGCAACCGGACGGGGGGATCCGTGCGCTGCTTCTTGCGGGCGGCGAGGTCGATCGCGACGAAGGGCGAGCCCAGGATGCGCGCGCACTCGGTGCACGTGAGATGGTCGACGCAGACGCAACCGACCACCGACGCCGCCGTGACGCGCCTGCCGTCCGGGCAGTACAAGCTGTACAGCGTCTCCCGTTCGGCGGCGCGCGCCATACGACCGGTTTCCATTGGGACGACGACAGTGGCGGTTGCCCGCCGCCTTGGCGTTTCTATGGGGTGTCCGTGAAGCTTCGATGCACATTGTGTGCCGTCAGATCCCGATCGTCCGGCCCCACGAGGCCAGGACACGTTGCACCGGCTGCTTTGTTGCCAACAACTGTCCTTTCTCAAATTTGGGTGTGGATGAGACTCTTCGAGACACGAGTAAATAGGGCTAGTTTCTCCACTCTAAGAAAACTGAATTAGGTTCCTTATTCGAACAACAAAAGGATCTATGACCAATGTCCAATGACCAACATAAAAGCTTTATCGACGTTGTAAGTTCTTTGAGTTTTTATTAATGTTGTGAAAAAAATATTTGAATTTTCTCAAGATAATTTGGTCTATCTTATAGTAGTAGTTGGTATCATGATATCATTTAGAAGTTGGTACACTAGATATGTTCTCGCATGAACCATTCACGAGTGTACAAGTAAAGGGAGTGGCTAGTTCCCTTCTAGGAAAGAATTGGCTTATTTCTTGGTGAGCTGCAACCCACGCGCAACTAAAAAAAAAACTCAATTACACACCATGCAACTCCCAACCGCATGAATTGCGATGCAAATCCTCTTGACCAAGTTGTAACTTAATTTTCGTCTATATCTTTCTTAGTTGGAAGATAATGTGCAACTCGAAAAATCTAAGCTGCAACCCATTTAAAATACCCCATCTAGCAGGAATCGCGATGCAAATCTAATGGGTGGGGACTTGATAGAGCTCTAGCTTAATTCTCATCTAATTAATAATTATGAACCTGGTAAGTGAATAGGGTTAATTTCTTATCTCCAACAAAGTTGAATTAGTTTCTTAATTTGGATAGTGAAAATGACGATGACTCAAATATACACCAACAACAAGGATCTATGATCAAATACAAAAGTCCGATTAACATTTACGTAGTAACATTTTTGGAAATGGTTTTATGTATATTGACGTGTAATGAAACCAAATACTACTGAGTCTATATAAACTGAACCAAGCTTGGGGCGAAGCTCTCAGTAGGGAAATGTAGGGTAACTCTTGATTTTTGGTGAATACATTCAGATGCACTTGTTTTTTCTGAACGATTTGAGTGGCCATACATCAAAAACGGACTCCGTATGACAAAGTCATGGTTGTTTTAGTGAACACTGCGCTAAATTGAATTCGAACAAAAAAAGGACCAGGTACCATATATACTCAGTGTTTAGGTTCAACATGAATAGGATTTCTTGTCTTACAGAAATGCATGACGGATCTTACTATATACAAGTAATCGTGAGCTATTTATAATGGAAATTCAATTCGGCTCCCGGGTACACATGCTCCCTCCACCTAATTTTTTTTTTCTTGATTGTCAAACAAATTCAACAAAAAATTTCACATGTACATCTTGACAATCTATGCATGGTCGTGTGGTTTCGTGAAAATCCGATATTTTGTGTGGTTGATGTAAAAAAAAAAGACAAAACATATCTCACGAAAAGCTTTACTTTTAGCACCATTTTTTTTCTTTTTTACACAGCTAAAACGGCAAGTCAATCTTTTATGGAAAGACTTTGTCCGCACATAGTATGTAAAGATGTACAAGTGAATTTTTGTTTAGAATTCATGACATTTCAAAATGTATCAAAGTGGTATTTCAAAATAGAGGAAGCATATGCAACCAAGAGCCAAAATATCACTCTTCATACGTGGAGAATTGGAGACTTTACGGATTTATCAATATCTTAAGGTACATTATATTTCCTTTGACGATTTTGTCACCTCTGAATCGGCGTTGCTTTTAGTAGTAACGACAACAACAATTGGAATTTCCTGGCGACCAAGATCATCAGCACTGAGGTGCGCATCGAGCGAGGGATATTCAAAAGTTTTGATAGATAGAATTACAAAAGATTTTCATACAAAGAGGGTAAATCTTTGCCATTGAGCTGACTTTATTGGTATGTTTTCAGGTTCTACCTACAAATGTTATACTCACTCCGTCTCATGGAACTTGTCAGAGGTTTTTTAAAATTTAGATGCATCCATATGCTATTTAGTGCATACATATATTCGAATTTTGACAAAATTCACACAACTTTCATGGGTTGAAGGGAGTATATGTTTCTATTTTTTTTATTGTGTTAGAATCGTATATGACATTGTCTCAAGGCTATTTTTGTCTTTGCATTATTTTTGTAGTTCGCCCTCGAATTATTTCCTTCGCCATTGGAGCCAGCTTTACATATTTTGACAAAGCGCATGACATCCCACATCTTGTCTGCTGATGATAGTGTTCGCATGCATCTGCTAATATTTGATTCATAGCACTGCAACCAGTTGGATGCTAAGCGGAGTACACGTACACACCATGAATTGGATCAGGTACGAAAGGATGGTGAAATTACAGGCACCTGAACATAGTTTCGACTTCGTTGATGTTGCACGTGCAAGCGCCCAGCTTTTATGAACGGATTGTGCAGAGATTCTCGGGATATCTTTGCGCGATCTTGTTCTTTTCTGAAACAGGCAAATTTAGCTGGTGATTTTTTTCCTCGTGGTTGAACCAACTGGTACTGCTAGTGCCTTTCGGTGCTTCGTTGCCTCACAGCATTTCCTTTCTAATACACGGCACACTTTCATAAGCATCAAATGCGCAGAAACAAACAGTCAAACACCGAGAACAATCAAAAGTTTCATATCAACGAGTTCACTAATAATTTACCAGAAACCTCTGTTCACTAAGAATTTACCAGAATTCTTCTCTCTTCACTAATAATTTACCAATCAAGCAGCTAGTACTACGTAATTACTGGACAGTCTGGACTGACGAATGAACATTCAGTACGGTCGGCATAATACGAAGGAACTAGACCACGAAGTCGTATAGATAGTCGCCAAGAATCCCGTGGTTTCGGAAACGACGGGAGATCAGTACCAAATTGGCCGGAGGGGAGAGCAGGGAAGAGCCCATGGCGGCACCTCCATCAGCCGAAGAGCAGCTCGCCGTGCGGGAGCAGCTTCCTGCACACAATGTTGATGGTGGCCGTGGAGACGCCGGTCGCCAGCGCCACGACCGAGGGGACGTCGGGCCCGTCGGCGTCGGCGCGCTCGAGGGCCATACAGACGACGGCGGCCGCGACGGACTCGCCGGTGTGCCGCACCTCCAGGCCGCTCTCCTCGAGCCGCCGCGCCGCCTCCTTGGCCGCGGCCGCCTCTCGGTCCCCCAGTCGGAGCAGCAGGCAGAAGTGGCACATGTAGTCGGACGCACGCACCACGCCGACGCCCGTCGCCAGCCCGGCCTCCTCCTCCCCGAGGCGCCTCCTGATGAGCGCCGTCATCCTGACGATCTCCTCCTTCCTCGCGGCCGCTGCGACGGCCAGCTCCCGCAGCGACCGCGGCGAGCCCTCGTTGCGGCACGCGATGGACAGGCAGGCGGCGACCGCGCCCTTGCGCCGTTGCTCGGTCCAGTACGTGCACGTACGCGGCCAGGCCCTGGCCGCCTTCATCTTCCTGAACACCTCCTTGGCGCGCTCCGCGATGGCGGCCGGGAGCCCGAGCCGAGCCGCTATGCCGCAGAGTGCCGCTTCGAACCCCTTGGCCTGGAGCGGTCCCGCCGTGCCGGAGATGGCCGCGCCGGACCCCTCGGCCGGGGCCCCGTCTCCGCCGGTCCCCTGCCGGCCTGTGCCCTGTTCCGGCCGGAGCCTAACATCGACGGGCGGCAACTGGACGGGAGGATCCCTGCGCTGCTTCTTGCGGGCGGCGACCTCGATCGCGACGAAGGGGGCGCCCACGATGCGCGCGCACTCGGTGCACGTAAGGTGGTCGAGGCAGACGCAGCCGACCACCGCCGCCGCCGTGACGCGCCCGGCATCCGGGAAGTACAAGCTGTACAGCGCGTCCCGTTCGGCGGCGCTCGCCGCTGCAAGCGTACTGGTTTCCATTGGGTGCCAGCGAGCGGCGCAAATGGTGGGACAGCGGCGGTTATTGTGGGGGGTTGCCGTGAAGTTGCGTCGCACCTTGCTGGCCGTCCGATGTTGATCAAACGGCTACAGAAGGCCACGACACGTTGCGACGGGCTGCTTTGTTGCCAACCGCTGTCCTTTCAGGATGGGAATGGGCCGGGTCGACCCAACGGGTCTTTGGCCCGACCCAAAAAAACAGGGCCGTTGGGCCAATCGGGTCGGCCTCGTAACAGAATCGGGTCAGCGGAGCCGGCCTTGAGCGACCCAATGGTTCAGCAGGGCCGACCCAGGATGCTTAATCATCGCGTACAGATAAGCTAATTAACCTTAGTGGCTACTGTTCGCATAGCACCGTATGTGTGTGGATCGGTTTGAGCTAGCTAGCTAGTGCTTGCGATCCTTGCATAGCATTATACGTACGTGTATCTATTTCAGCTACCTAATAGTCACTAAGCGCCCAATCGCTGAAATAATCAAAGTACGTTATGTAATGGCTAATTATGCTCTTCCACTTTAACATATTTTAAGGAATATCTATATGTGTTAAAAGTAGATAAAAGCAGAACTTGGGTCGACCCAAAATACCCAACGGGCCAATAGGGCCGCAGCTTTTTTTTAAATGGGTCGACCCATGGCCCCTCAAATTGGCCTTGGGGCCAACGGGGCCAGGTCCAAGGCCAGGTCCGGGTCGGCCCGTTCCCATCCCGACTGTCCTTTCACAAATTTAGGGTGCAGGAGTGCACGACGACTCTTCGAGACATACTAGCAAATAGGCTTATTTTCATTTCAAAAAAAGGTAAATAGGGTTATTTTCTTCACTCTTAAGACAACTGAATTAGGTAGTTGTAAAAAAATCTTGGATGATTCACTTAAGGGAAATTTGCTGTTGTTCTACAAACTTCTGCTCTTGGAGGCCCAACACTGTCTACAGAAATAGAAGCGTGCGTAGACATCATGCATGAACGAGTCTTGGATCGATATTATGCTCCAGGAGAGAAAAAAAATACGATTGAAGATAATGAGTTCTCCAGAAATCAAATGCATAGATGATACATAGATGAACTGTATTAAATGTGGCATATTTTATTAAGTTCAATGAGATACTCTTTGACCATGTAATGTTTTTCTGATGGTAGTTGTTTGTGCATCTTCGCCATTTGGATAGTGCTTTTCACCTACTGCCCAAACACTCACCAAATCATCTTTGAACTATTAATACTTGTTCCAGCATTCCTTTGTGTTGCGGTCAGAAACCCACCGGCGGGCAGCGACTGGCAACACCGTAGAGCCGGGAACAACTCAGGGCTGCGGCTGGCCCCGGTCCCTCAGAGCGACGGCCCGCAAAGCCTTCTGGTCACACGTCCGATGCTGTCGCAAGGGCGTGCCACCTGACCTATACCCGGTCGGGGAAGGTGTTGGATGATGCCTCGCTTAGTTTCCTGCATGGCATACACGTAAACGTTAAATACGAGCCTCGATCGGCTCTCGGGTTGTCTCGTGAATCGGCTCAAAGAGCCGATCCACCCATGATTCGTACGAGGTGTACGAATATATGGTGGTCCTGCTTGATCAAGATAAAGCTAAAGCGATCTACGACGATTTAGGGTTTTCACCGCATAATCGGATCATCCTACTCACGATTGGGCCTCGCGCTCGCGTACGGTGATCGTAAGCCGATCCTAGACAGGGCCTAAAAACCAACACGAGGTTGATCCCCGGAACATCCTGTCTAGGGCTAGCAAACTACACCCTACACGCCGCTGGATCCTCCAACCCTTTGTAAGGCCTAACTATTGCGGATATTAAACTAATCCTTGAAGAACAAGGAGCAACCGTAACGGATCGGATCTACTAAACAATGATCAAGCGGGGTGCCGCCCCTACACCTAAGATAGGTGTAAGGGCGGCTAGATGTATAAGGGTTGCACTACGACAGTATATGATACGAAGAACAATGCTAACCCTAACACATCTAAGATAACTACGTTGCTCGCCATCAAAAAGGCTTCAGCACGAGCAACGCATGAACAACGTAATAAGCTCGTGCTGCCTAGATCGCAAGGCAGCATGGTGCTTACCGGAAGAAACCCTCGAGACGAAGGAGTTGGCGATGCGCCGAGATTGGTTGTGTTGAACGTTGATTGTTGTTTATTCCATAAACCCTAGATACATATTTATAGTCCGGGGGACTTTCTAATTCAGGCGTGCACCTAACCGTGCACGGGTTAAACTCTAACTTCTAACCGACACGTAATTTACTATGTTACAGATACAAGGGCATACTAGCCCAAACTTTGCATATAAGGCCGATTCACGTATTTTCTTCTGTATATAATCTCCAAGCCCATCTTGATCGCGGCCCACCTCTGATCCGGTCAAATTCTGGTGATAACACATGCCCCCCTGGTTTTGGAAATGACATTTCCAAAATCATTACGCTTTTCTTTCGTCGGGTCATGTCGTGGCGGAGCGTAACTGCCGCAGAATCTTCCATCATTTCGCCTCGCCTCCTGGGCTTCTCTACACGAATTGATAATTTCGGCATCACGTCCTCGAGAACCGTCATGGCATTAAATTTCCACTACACCCCCTTTATTTATCCGTGCCGAACGGTTCGCCACTTCATCCCCTTGCTCTGTTCTGTCCACCAGCGCCCAAAAAACCCTCTTCCCTTGTAGCAATGTCTTCCTCTTCCTCTTCCCCCTCGGGCCTCCCCTTCCAATCTCCGCCGAAGAGCAAGAATGAAGACGACCTCAACTCCGGGGCGAACCCCATCTCCTCCGACAAGGAGGAGAAAGAAGGAGAAGTAGACAAAACAGAGGCCTCCCCCTCCGCCAGGCTCCCGCCGAAGAAGCGCTTCCGCGCTTGGGCGGACAGCGAGGATGATGATGATGACGAGGAAGAGGAAGCTCCGGCCGACGGCTGGGGCAGCAGCGGCGAGGAATTCTCCGGCAGTAGCGCCGACGGCGACGCCGACGACGATGCTAGCGAGGATTAGTTACGTAGGATTAGCAGTCCCTGAGCAATCGGCTCTTTCTTTTGCTCTTCCTTGCTTTGAGCAATCGGCTCTTCATTGTAAAAATCCTCTCTTATTAATGAAGAAGACTTTTCCTTAACTTGATTTTGCCGATTTCCCCTCGCACTAACTCTGCCGATTGTTAGTTGGATCAATGCTCAATGAGCCGATGGCAACGCATCGACCTCTTATGATACATTTCGAGATAGACCAATTTAGCCATCTCCTCAAATGGTACCCTGTGAACCTTGCTCAAACTCAGATCCCCAACTTCCAACCGAACAGGTCCAACCCGCAGTCACTGAGCGTATTATTAACGGCAACCTTTGTCTTTGGGAGAGCTCTAGGACCGTTGCTGAATCAATCCGGAGGCCGGAGCTGATACTTCTGCAGACGTGCTTCGCTCCGTTTTCCCGCAGCAACCATTCCTCAAAGTTGAGATGCAGAGCCAGCCGATTTCAACCAAATCGGCTTCATATAGCAAAGGGTCCTTCAGGGTAAGCTGCCCCCCGAGCCTCAGTTAAGGCGAGAAAAGTAGTGAGCCAGCCAAATGTGCCACCATCGGCCTCCAACTCATCATGCGGAACCAGCCGATTTCAATAAAATTGGCTCCCCAGAGCAGAGAACCTTCAGGGTGAGCTGCCCCCCGAGCTTTTTCAGTCCACTTCTTGCGCCTTGCTTAGTCAGATCGGCTCCTTTCCTTTGGCGGATTTGATGCAACCCATCCTTAACCTGACTCGCACGTCTCTGCACGTCCATGCTGCTCTTGGCATTGGTCAGGGTCATGATCCCTCAAACTTGCCCCAGCTGATACTGCGGACTCGAATACTCGCAAAAAGAATTTGGAGGTTCTTGAAGAGAGGATCTGAGCCACCAAACCACTCCATTGAGGAGTTCTTCCATTAGAGTCTCTCTTCGTGACCCACTTCCTGCTCCATTGACCATCTGCTTATAACAGTTATACCTCTTGAGTCGATGGCCATGCATCGGCTTTCTATCCTTAAGTCGATGTCTGCGCATCGGCTGTGCTTAAATTTTTTTTTGAATTTTTTTTTTACGGCCGATTTATGTATCGGCCCCCATACTTCAATACCCATCATCAAAGAATATCTTGGGCTGCCGGGTATTTGAAAGACACTTCCACTTCTTATCCTCGTGTTTTATCCACCTAGGTGCCCCCCGAGCCGATTCTTTCAAGTAATTGAGGGTATCGGCTCTTCAGGTATTCCCTGTTGGATCAAATGCTGAATCCAGGCAGAATGTATGGTGAGGATAAATCTGGCCGATTGCTGGAATCGGCCTCCACGTTGCTTGCTCGATGAAGGTTTTTGCAATGTCCCTCCATAAATCCTTGGGGCCGATCACTTGGATCGGCATCGCCACATTTGTCCATCGATGTTGCTCTTGTTACACGGTCAGGCAGGTGGATAAACCAGCCTAACCCCGTTCTTTGTCACGCCGATGCGCTCGCAGTCGTCCAAATTGATGCCTGAGAGTGGCTCTTGGCCTGATGTCTCCCAAACGTTCATGCCAGCCGTCGAAATCTCGGCTGAATCATCTGCGTGGACGACTCCTACTTCATCTCCATCCCACTGTATTAGGCATTGGTGCATCGTGGATGGAATGCAACAGTTGGCGTGGATCCAATCTCTCCCTAGTAGGACAGCATAGGAGCTCTTGTTGTCGACAATGAAGAACGTCGTAGGGACAGTTTTCCTTCCTACGGTCAGATCCACATTCAGAACACCTTGTGCGTCAGATGCTTGGCCGTTGAAATCGCTCAGTGTTACATTGGTCTTGATCAGATCCGAGCTGGAGCGTCCCAACCGACGTAGCATGGAGTATGGCATAATGTTAATCGCCGCTCCGGTGTCCACCAACATCTTGTTGACAGAGCTGCCCATTGATGTATCCTCGCAAGTACGGGGCCTTCGGATGCCTCGTAACTTCTTTCTCGTGGCTTCTCAAAGATGACCGGCCGTGGGCCGCAGATCCGCTTGTGCCACAGGTGCTTCGTCTAATCCTGGAGCGCTAAACTCCGTTGGAAGGATGAAGACCATGTTTGCGCCAGCCGATGTCTCATCATCGGCTTTCTTTTTTCTGGGGCGCCACTCTTTCCTTTGTGGCCGACCTTCTTCGTCCAGGGTTCGCTGAATTTTGGCGGCCAGATCAGGCCGCGCCTTCCTCAACGTGTGCAGGTACAACCTTTCAGCCTTCTTCCAACCCACGTAGACGTTGAACCCTTCGTTTTTGGGAACGGCTGAGTCCATCGTGGCACCACCTTGGCCGGTGGTACTCGTCTTCTTCTTCTTCTCCCTCGTCTTCCAAATCCTCAAGATCTTCCACCCGAGGGGACTCGGCGCGTTTGCTTCGAGGCGGGAGAGGCCCTAGACGCTTGAACACGGACACGTTAGCCGCATCCTTCTTCTTTTGTTTGCATTCTCGGCGCTTGCCGATTGTTGGCAATCGGCTCATTCCTGAATCCCAGCGAGTGTCCGAAGAAGGGGCAGTCCCAGTGCCTATCCTCGTCGTCTTGCTCCCTTGACTTTTCCTTGGCGTGGCGCTCATATCGCTCCTCGTCGCGATCATGCCGACGACGTCTCCTGTCGTCCCTAGCCAGACGATCCTTTTCATCATCGTCGGCGTTGGTCATACTGACTCACATACTGGTTGAGGAGGTGATCAGAGAGAGGTCGCTGATATCTTACGTTCCTCACTTCTCCCTCTGTGATGTAGCGCTTGCCGTCGTGGCGGAGCCGATCGCGTGGAGCGGCTTCCTCTGTGTCTTTGCTATGAGAGCAGCTGCCCTCATCTCCGTCCTTACCGAGTGGTGCCCAGGTCCCACCATGTTGATATTGCACGAGAAATCTGGCTGGCACCCTCCATGGTAAGTATACTCCACCATGTTAACGGCGGGGAAGGGGTGTGTGTCGACCTTCATGGCGTACTCGGTTGAAAATTAGCCGCCCTTTTTCTATCGCCATTTGGATCCGCTGACGCCACACCCTGCAGTCGTTGGTGGCGTGGGTGAACGTGTTATGCCACTTGCAGTATGGCTTTCCGTTCAGCTCTTGCACCGTGGGGATCTTGTGGCCTTCGGGTACCTTTAGCTGCTTCTCCGTGAGTAAGAGGTCGAAAATCTGCTCAGCTTTGGTCACGTCGAAGTCGAACCCTTTTGGAGGACCTTGTGGCTTAACCCACTTACAGGACACGGGGCTTGCCGCCCGAGCCCATTCGAGCACTCGCTACCTCTTGATCTCCCGTAGCACCTTCATCCTCGTTCGCCTCAACCAGGACCACCGCACGCTTGAATTTGTCCCGGTAAACATCCGGGTGGCGCTGTTCATATGCCGATGCCTTCGCACCATGTGCGCCAATGAAGGGTAGTCCGCTTGGGAGGCCACGTCCTTGATCGATGATGAGAGACCCACCACCGCCAACTCGATCGCTTCTTTTTCACTTACGTGAACCGAATAGCATCGGTTCCTCACCGTCCCGAAGCGCTGGATGTATTCTGACACTGTTTCCCCGCGCTTCTGTCGTACTTGTGCCAGATCGGCAATGCCAGCCTCGGAAGCCTCTGAGTGATATTGCTCATGGAACTGCTCTTCCAACTGCTTCCAAGTCCGGATTGAGTTCGGTGGCAGTGATGTGTACCACCCGAAAGCCGATCATGTGAAGGACTGTGCGAAGAACCTCACACGCAGCTCGTCTGATGCTGAGATCGTGCCCAGCTGTGCCAAATATCGGCTCACATGCTCGATGGAGCTAGAACCATCTGATCCACTAAACTTTGTGAAGTCGTGGAGCCGATATTTGGGTGGTAGCGGGATCAATTCGTACTCGTTGGGGTACGGCTTGGTATAGCCGATTGCCCTCCTTTTCGGCATCATGCCGAATTGGTCTTTCAGAATTGTACAAATCTGATCCGCGGTGATGGCTGAAGGTGTCGAACCCTGAAGATTCGCCGGGGTGGCAAACTTAGCCAGCCATGCTTGCTTTTCCAGCTTCTGAGCCAACCGCAGGAGCTGAGCTCCGGAGGTTTGTCGGAGTGGCGTACTTAGCTAGCCACGTCCGCTTCTCAAGATCCGTTGCCGACGTTCCTCCCGCTGTTCCGAAGTCCCTGCCGTCGCAGCCTGGTTCGAGAGTGCCCAGTTGCTGCAGTCTGGCACGTATGCGCACGTGTATCCGTGCGGGATCTCCTTGGGCGCCTCATGTAGGAATTGGTAGTCACTAGGGTCACCACCAATCTTGTAGACGATGTACGCCGATGAGTTCGGCACTCCTGGTGCTGCCAACGCGAACGGCAGCGGTGGACGGGACTGGAGTGGCATCTCTCCTTGGTAAGTCCCCAGAGCTGGTCCTGACGGAGAGTACTGGTGGCTCATGATTTCCTGGATCACGCGCGAGCGACACGCTCCAAAGTGTTCACCGAGCTCTCGTAGTGGCGGTGCAGCGAATGAGCCACCATGAAGTTGATCTCCTGACGCAGCGATCTGGTGCGTTCTTCTGACGAGGAGGACAGGTCCACTCCATCGAGCGCGCCTTCAGGTGACAACCCCTTCCACCTGATGCCATGGGAGCGGGTTCTGTGGAAAGAGCCGATGAGGTCGGCTTCGAGTACTGCCTTGATCTCGTCATGCTTCTTCTTGAGCTCGTCGGCCGGATCCTCGTACTTGACCGGAGTGCCTTCCGCCATCTCGGATGTAGATGGCGATGCGGTGGATGTCGAAGGTCGTCCCACCGGGCGTGCCGTAATGTGTTGCGGTCGGAAACCCACCGGCGGGCAGCGACCGGCAACACCGTAGAGCCGGGAACAACTCGGGGCTGCGGCTGGCCCCGGTCCCTCGCAGCGACGGCCCGCAAAGCCTTCCGGTCACACGTCCGATGCCGTCGCAAGGGCGTGCCACCCGACCTATACCCGGTCGGGAAGGTGTTGGATGATGCCTCGCTTAGTTTCCTCGCATGGCATACACGTAAACGTTAAATACGAGCCTCGATCGGCTCTCGAGTTGTCCCGTGAATCGGCTCAAAGAGCCGATCCACCCATGATTCGTACGAGGTGTACGAATATATGGTGGTCCCGCTTGATCAAGATAAAGCTAAAGCGATCTACGACGATTTAGGGTTTTCACCGCATAATCGGATCATCCTACTCACGATTGGGCCTCGCGCTCGCGTACGGTGATCGTAAGCCGATCCTAGACAGGGCTTAAAAACCAACACGAGGTTGATCCCCGGAACATCCTGTCTAGGGCTAGCAAACTACACCCTACACGTCGCTGGATCCTCCAACCCTTTGTAAGGCCTAACTATTGCGGATATTAAACTAATCCTTGAAGAACAAGGAGCAACCGTAACGGATCGGATCTACTAAACAATGATCAAGCGGGGTGCCGCCCCTATACCTAAGATAGGTGTAAGGGCGGCTAGATGTATAAGGGTTGCACTACGACAGCATATGATACGAAGAACAATGCTAACCCTAACACATCTAAGATAACTACGTTGCTCGCCATCAAAAAGGCTTCAGCACGAGCAAAGCATGAACAACGTAATAAGCTCGTGCTGCCTAGATCGCAAGATGCGATCTAGGCAGCATGGTGCTTACCGGAAGAAACCCTCGAGACGAAGGAGTTGGCGATGCGCCGAGATTGGTTGTGTTGAACGTTGGTTGTTGTTTATTCCATAAACCCTAGATACATATTTATAGTCCGGGGGACTTTCTAATTCAGGCGTGCACCTAACCGTGCACGGGTTAAACTCTAACTTCTAACCGACACGTAATTTACTATGTTACAGATACAAGGGCATACTAGCCCAAACTTTGCATATAAGGCCGATTCACGTATTTTCTTCTGTATATAATCTCCAAGTCCATCTTGATCGCGGCCCACCTCTGATCCGGTCAAATTCTGGTGATAACACTTTGATGGTTTTGAAGATTTTTATATTACTGTGATGATTTGTTGATACTTTTTTATTAATTATTAAAGTTTGCATTTTTTTAATCATGCAGACATCCTTCGGTTCGAGGATGCTAAACTTCATGGAGTACTTCACGGGAGATATTTTATCCGACGTTTCTGAACAGATATATTTCGCTCCATATCATTATACTTGGTTGATGTTGTATCACATGCCACAATGTTAGAAGAAGACTAGCCACTATTTTAGTAAACTTGGAATTGATGGATGATATAAGAATGGAGACTTCGAAGATAAGAAAGACTTGGATCTGATGGATTGTATGATTGTGGATAGACCGGGAAATGCAGATTGGCTCTCGGGTGCCACACATCCCTATAGTTGGAAAAATAAAAAGATAAATTAAAATAGTTCAAAAAAATTCAAACTTTTTTGGAAATCAAAGATGACCAGGTATTGTACTTGAAACAAAATATTTTCCTAGGAAATTACTTTTATTGTATCCTGGGTTAAAAAAAACCTGAAATGCCCATGATCAGATACTATTCACTATATATTTGTAATAATTTTGTCTTTTTTTGCCCTGGAGACCATGGGAATAATTTCGTTTCTAAACTTATTTTTTACGAGTACAAACTTGATCATCCTTAATTTCCAGGAAAATTCAAATATTTTTTAACCTTTTTAAATTACTATAATTTTTTTAGTCTATGGGGGTGTGTTGCACCCGAGAGCTAAAAATCCGCTTCCTGGATAGACCCTCTTAAGAAACTCAAGAACTCATCTCGCAATCATTTCTCCTTTCACCATCTGCCAATACAAACCAATGGCCACACATCAGAAAATAAGGGCTCAAAGCTTCTAGAAGGGGTAATCTATATAAATTTTTGCTCGACGGGTAACCAGTATCATAAATGCATAACTAGAGTACAGTGTCGAATTCTGTCCGAAAGTTTATGTGAAGGAGTGTGTAAGCACCGTGTGTCACACTCGCTCGTATCATTGGATATGACACACGTTTAAGTGGCTCAGTAAAAAAACTAAATAAAACAAAAATAAAATCTAATACTCCGATTGTCCGGAGGTAGATGAGGGCGAGCACGCCTCCATTACTGCTCCCTGCGCCTTGCCCAGCAGCAGCATTGAAATCGAGCTGGGAAGCCGGCGCAACTACCACGGGCATGAGACGCGGAGGAAGGCTGTGCCACGGAGGCCATGAATGCGTCCAAGAAAGAGACATGGGCAGGGGACAAGGGAGGGGTCGAGGTCGACGAGACACGAGAGGGGGCCGGCCATCGGGACACTGTCATAAACTGCAAATGTGCAGAAAGCAACACGAAACCGAACAAAAGATTCAAGTTCGCCAAGGATTTTGGTATCATCTCGGTCCATTACCTCCGATTTAACTAATCAAACAAGTACCTAGTATGCTGAACTGTCGAACGAATGATCTGATCAGTACAGTTACAGCACGCGTAAATACGTAGGAAATCGACATTTCCAGGAAGTGACCATGGCCATCCATCAGCCGAAGAGCAGCCCGGCGTGCGGGCGCAGCTCCCTGCAGACCCCGTAGATGGTCATATTGGAGACGCCGGCGGCCGCCGCCACGTCCTTGACGCTGGGCCTACTGGCGCCGGCACGTTCGAGGGTCATGCAGACGACGGCGGCAGCCATGATGTCCGTGCTGTGCCGCACGTCGTGGACGCCGTCCTCCAGCCGCCGCGCCGCCCTCTGCGCCGCTGCCGACTCTGCTTCCTGCAGCCCGACCAGCGAGCCGAAGCGGCGCACGTAGGCAGAGATGCATACCATGCCGACGCCCGTCGACTGCCCGGCCTTGTCACCGAGCTGCCTCCTGATGTGCGCGATCAACCTCACGATATCCTTCCTCCCGGCCGAGCTACCGCCCGCCGCTACCGCCCGGGCCAGCTCCCTCAGCGACAGCGCCGAGCCGTCGGCGCGGCACGCGATCGAGAGGCAGGCCGCGTAGGCCAGCGGGCCCTTGCTCCGCTCCTTGCTCTGGCCCTTGCTCCGGCCCGGGCCATGCGGCCACGCCCTGGCCTCGTCCATCTTCCTGAACACCTCCTTGGCACGCTCCCCGACGGCGGCCGAGAGCCCGAGCCGAGCCGCCATCCTGGAGATGGCCGCTTCGAACCCCTCGACCCCGCCGTTCGAGCCCGGATCTGGCTTGTCCGCCATGCTGGAGATTGCCGCGCCGGACCCCTCGCCCCCGTCCGACGGTGGGTGCGAGCCCGTCCCGAGACTTTCCGCCTTGCTGGCGATTGCCCCGACGGGCGCCTCCACCCTGTCCAACTCCGCCGGTGGGTGCGGGCGCAAGCCCGGCTCGAGCCGGTCCGCCATGCCGGAGATGACCGCGTCGGAGCCCTCGACCCCATGCGAGCCTGGCCCGTGCCCTTGAGGACCGGTCCCAGCGTCTACGCGCGCCACAGGGACGGGAGGATCCGTGCGCCGCTTCTTGCGGGCGGCGAGCTCGATCGCGTGGAAGGACTGGCCCAGGATGCGCTCGCACTCGCTGCAGGTGAGGTAATCGACGCAGACGCAGCCGACCGCCGCGGCCGCCGGGACGCGCCCTTGAGGGAAGTACAAGCTGAACAGCACGTCGGCGTCGGCGGCGCGCACCTCTGCTAGCGTTGGCACTCTGGTTTCCATTTGGGTGGCAGCCAGCGGCGGAGATAGTGGAACGGCGTTTCCGTACGTGGGCCTCCCTCCTAGTCCTTGGGGTTTCTGTTGGATATAATATATCCGTGCAGTTGCGTGCCGTTGCCCATCGTCAGATCACGAGCGTACGGCCTGGATTCCTTCGAGCCTGTACAACCCACGAGGCAACGACACGTTGACACCGGGTAGATTTTCTTTTTTTTTACATGATTGGGCTCCTTTTGTGATGATAAATGATCTATCTCAAAGGGGAAATGTTCGCTTATAAATAGAAACCATCTACAAGTGCATGATAACTCATTTGAGGTACGAGAATCAGCATGTGGTTGGAAGGTTAGGAGGGTAGTGGCACCCCCAGCCCACCAGAGTTTAAATCCCGGATTTGACATTTTGGTGTCTCATAAAGACGGAATATTCTTCAGTGGGAGGCGATGTTCTCATCGACAGCGAGGCGCTTGTGGTGACTCCGTCAATCTCAAGACCCGCCAGATCAGATCTTTGACGCAGTGTCTCGAATGTGCTTATAGGAGTAGGGTGTGCGTGCGTTCATAGGGATGAGTGTGTGCGCGTATGTGTGAGCGCCTTTGATTGTATTGTGTTTCGCAAAAAAAACTCATTGGAGCTATTAGTAAAAACTATTTCTTCACCCTAAAAAGAAACCAATTTCTATTCTCTGGATGACCACTTTCTAGCTAAACGCGAGCTCACGCGTCTCTACCGCACGATGGGGATCCTGCGGCCTACGAAAACCACATCTATAGGTCCATGTCGGGACCATATTATCCCACCGTGACGACCTTTGTCCCTACTAATTCCCCGCGTACCTACGTAACGGCAAGACGCGGTCCCACGCGAGGCTCACCTGTTAGCGCCCCTTTTGGTTGTTACACAATGCCAGGTAATATTTGCTCGGATAGCTGTGTTGTTTCAAATTCTGGAACATGTGTCGATAGAGATCGAGAGAGAGAAAGGAAGAGATATAACCATTTCTATTCCGCTCTTCTCTGCTTTCAGATTTTGTCGGTCGTCCAGCTTTGATTCGTAAGCTCTGGAGCTTCATCGAGTTCATGGCGGCCAATTCGCAAGCTTACACACCGGAGGGAGATGTAACTTCTTCTAATCTGCCTCCGGAGATGGATAAGCAAGGCCACACAAGCTCATCCCCATGAATCGGTTGTGATTTTGCATGGTAACCCCCTGCTTTTTCTGGATGTGATTTTGTTGCTAAGATCATGGTGCGTGTTGTATAATCTCATGGGTTCGTTTGTTGATGTAGAAATCGTTGCTGCATTTTGGTGGTATTTATGCCCCCAACCTATCCGCCTACACATTGACCGTTGATCCTCTTTTGCATATAAGGCTCGTCTTAGCCCGTCTCCTCCTTCTCCTTATATACACAGTAGCCATAGATTGTTATGTGTCATGTTTTTGGTGCGAAATCCGCATGATGGCCCGTTGATTTTAGAGTTCATTTTTTCACCTTAGGCTCCGTTTGGTAGCAAAGTATTTTTAAAGTATTCATAGAATACTACCGTTTTCAGAAATACTGTGGTTTTAAATACTTTGTGGTGTTTGGCAAGAACAAAATACTGCAGTCTCAATACTTTAGTATTGCCCAAAACACAATATTTTCGCAGTATTTTGAAAAGAGGTCCAGACCTCTTTTTTCTGAAACTGAGAAACGCGAGAAGAAAACCCCTCCGATCCGCTCGCATGCTTGGTCCATCGCCCGCCTTTTCCGTGGATTCTCGCTGGCATCATAGAGAGAGCAAATCCAGATTGATCAACCAACTAGCTTTCTACTCCGTATGTAGCCAACGACGTTGCCTAGTTTCATGTAACTTTCTATGTAGACAACAAGTCTCTAGTATCATGCACACGCTTTCGTGCAGTCTGCTGCGCCGGATGTCTTTTATTCATCTATGTCCTATAATATCTCTAGTGAATTGCATCTTAGATCCTTTTCTTGAAGCATTATTTTTGATTTTTCACGTAGTCTAAAAGCCAGCCAAAATGACGGAAAAACAACACTTTCCAAACACCTTGCAGTTTTAGCCAAAACAGAGAAATACTAAAGTAACATGAAACTGCAGTATTTCATGCCCTTGCATAGAAATACTTCAGTTTTAGAATACTATGGTTTAGAAAATACAGAGCATCCAAACGGAGCCTTAGTCTTCGAGAGAGGGGCGGTTAGTTGTTAGTATGTTTTTAGTTCTCCACTTTTGTAGGTTATTTTTTAGTTGTTACTTGTCGAGATGAAGAAGGGAGTTGGGCTGATTAGGTCGTTATCATACACAAGGTTGGTTTTTCCTTAGTTGTGAGCATCGGCGATGGTAGATGTTGATTGCTATATGATAGTTGTAGTTATGTATCACGGAATGTTGTTTCAGTGTCTGGGTTGCACTAGGGTTAGTTTTTAGTTGCAACAATCTTGCAAATCTGGCAATCTACATTTGATGTAGGTATTTTATGATTTTTTCTTCTCTATAACTTTTCTCGGTATTTGTTTTAATAGCTACGGAATTACGAAAACTAAAGGTACATAAAGTAGACAAAATTAAGACAAATACAATCAAAAAATAAGAAATGAATGACAGAAGATTTAAAAAATTAGTATTAAGCTTTACTAGATTGTGATCTACTCCTTTCATTTCAATAAATAACCCTATAAATGTATTGAAAAGTCAACATTCTTGATGTTTGACAAACATTATAGATAAAAAAATTAACATTTATGATACGAAATCAATATTATTGGATTCGCCGTACAATATATTTACGTAATACATTAATTTCATGTTGCATATGTTCATATTTTCTTACTTATATTTGGTCAAAATTTGTTAGTTCTGATTTTCACTAAATTTATAAGACTTATTCACCAGAACGGATGTAGTACTCTCCCTGTTTCATATTACTCCGCATATAAGGTTTGCTCAAATACAAACTTTACCAAGTTCAACCAATTATTGTAAAATTATATTATCATTTATAAAATCAAAAGGATATCATTAGTATAGTAATAAAACATACTATCATGTCGTTTACATGTAACTTTATACATATTTATATTTTATCATTAATTGTTGGTCAAAGATCACAAAGCTTGATTTTGTCCAAACCAGCTGAATCTGGAGTCACCTATTGTTCAGAGCAAGAACCTCAAGGCAAGCGATCTTGTTTTCTCTTGTGCTTCGTAACCGAGTTAGTTGTTGTTTTCTTTGCCCGTTGTGGGTGTATGAATTGAGTGGTTGTACTAGAAAGAAAGCAGCGGTGTTGTATTATTGATAGAGATAATTATAGGGCATAATAACGATAATACGATACCGAGACTCGAACTTTGGTGGGCTGGGGGCAATCAACATCTCAGTGCCACCAGGCTATGCTTTGGTTAACTTGTGGGTGAATAAATTGTGCTTGCCTTTCAGGGCTTCGTTGCATCACATCATTTACTTGCCTCACTTGTGATTTTTACTAATCAAATAAGTACGCAAGTGGTATATATGATCGCTAGAGGTTTTGTGAACGATGGTTGGAGCTTTCATCGGCTGCATGTTATATATCCCATATCGGCAGGTGATAAGTACATGAGAGGTTACAATCGTGAGAGAGAAGAAAGGGATCGATCTAATATTTATATTCAGATTAGACCGTTTACATGAAATCAGGGATTGGTTCAACCTTCTTATCTCTATGCACGTAACAACATATTTTGTATCGCTAACACCCCTGCTCAATCACAACGCTGCTTCAGGTTGAGATTGTGTTTGAATTCTTCAAATTTCCGACTTGGTAATGCTTTGGTGAAACCATCTGCCACCTGGTCCTTAGAAGGAATGAATCTGATCTCTAATTGCTTGCTTGCTATTCTCTCTTACAAAGTGGAAATATATTTCAATATGTTTAGTTCTAGCATGTAATATAGGATTAGCAAAAAGATAAGTGACACCCATATTATCACACCACAAAAATGAGGTTTGATCCTTTGAGAGGCCGAGTTCTCCCAACAGTAATTCAACCCAAATAATTGCAGCTGTAGCATTTGCAAGAGATTTGTATTCAGCTTCTGTATTTGACCTTGACACTGTTGCTTGTTTTCTGGCAATCCATGAAATCAGATTAGGTCCAAGATATACTGCAAACCCTCCTGTGGACCTCCTTTCATCTATACAACCTGCTCGATCAACTTGCATCTGAAAAGGCACTTACTAGTGTAGAGGATGATCTTCAGAAGGTAAGTCCTAGACCTACTGTTCCACTAACATACCTCAATATTCTTTTCACAGTTGTCCAGTGAACAGTTGTAGGTGCATGAAGAAATTGACACACTTTATTGATAAAAAAGAAATATCTGGTCAAGTATTGTAGTGCTCCAACAATGCTTCTGTACCTTGTACTATCTTCGAGTCCTAGAAGCTCAGCTTGTGTGATTGAAAGTTTCTCTGATGCTGATAGTGGTGTTGGCAATGATTTGCATGCCTTCAATCCAACTCTGTCAAGTAGATCAAGAACATACTTTTCTTGTGTTAGTGCAATGCCTTGATTGAACCTTTTAACCTCAATTCCCAAGAAGAAATGCAAGTCACCAAGAGCCTTGAGTGCAAAAGTAGAACTAAGATCTCGAAGAAGTGAGGTGATTGCCTTGTTGGAGGAGCTAGTAACAATAATATCATCAACATACACTAGCACAAAAATATTGATACCTGACTTGTTATATATGAACAATGGTGTGTCTGCCTTGGACGTCAGAAACCCAAGTTTTTTCAACTTGGAGCTTAGTTTGGAGAACCATGCTCTTGGTGCTTGTTTTAGCCCATACAGTGACTTGTCAAGCTTGCACACATGATGAGGTACATTAGGATTCTCATAACCAGGTGGTTGTTTCATATAGACCTATTCTTTCAGAACACCATGAAGAAACGCGTTCTTCACATCTAGTTGCCTCAGACTCCATCCTTTTGATACTGAAATAGCTAGAACAAGTCTGATAGTAGCAGATTTAACAACATGACTAAAGGTATCTTCATAATCTATACCATATCTTTGTTTAAATCCCTTAGCTACTAGTCTAGCCTTATACCTATAAATAGTACCATCAGATTTTCTTTTGATTCTATAAACCCATTTGCAATCTATCAAGTTGCTACCTTTTTTATGTGGTACTAGATGCCATGTTTTGTTGTCTACCAAAGCCTTATATTCATCATCCATAGCTTCTTTCCATTTTTTATCAGCTAGAGCTATCCAAATTTTGGGATTCATTAGTAGAGCAGGATAAACCATACCTCATGGTACCATCTGTATAGATTTTTCGTTTAGCGTTACCAGTTTTTGATCTCGTTACACGAGCTGCAGGAGCTGTTGATCGAGCTGTAATTTCCTCAGGCACAGAAGATCCTCCTGACCCTGTGTTGTGTGTCCCTTGATCCGAGGCTGCAGAAGATCCTGAGGCTGCAGAAGATCCTGCTGGAGACGCACTGCCGCGCGTTGGGATCAGTGCGTGCCATGTAGCGTCATTCTGGTGGCTGCTAGCCTGTGGCGACGCAGTTGTCGGAGACAACTCTGAGTGCGGGTCATGTGCACGCCTGCGCCTGTGGGCCCCTACTGCGGGACCACGTAACGTGTCGACCGTCGGCTGGCTCGCTGCGGATCGGGAGGAAGGCGCCGAAACGCTCCGGATCTCGTCGCAGATTTGATGTTGTTGTCCGAGGTTTCCGTGATCCGAGGAGGATTTGTCTCGTGTCTCGCGCAATTTCTGGCAGCTTCGAAACAGCTCCATTTTGCCTCGTGTCTCGCGCAATTCTGGTCCGTTTTGCATGAAATTTTCGCATGCATCCTGCTGTACATGAGGAGCACTTTCAACACCACGAATTACAGAGACATTAGGTGTTAGATCAGAGCAATGTTTTTCTCCCTCTTGAGATAACACCGGCGGATTTCGGAGTGACTCAGGTAGAAGGAGAGTTTCTTGGCGAAGACGAGCACTGATACGTCTCCAACGTATCGATAATTTCTTGTGTTCCATGCCACATTATTGATGTTATCTACATGTTTTATGCACACTTTATGTCATATTCGTGCATTTTCTGGAACTAACCTATTAACAAGATGCCGAAGTGCCGGTCGCTGTTTTCTGCTGTTTTTGGTTTCGAAATCCTAGTAACGAAATATTCTCGGAATCGGAATAAATCAACGCCAAAGTTCCTATTTTCATCGGAAGCATCCGGAACACCCGGGAAGGACCGGAGGGGGCCACAGGGCCACCAAACCCTAGGCCGGCGCGGCCGAGAGGGGCCGCGCCGCCCTATGGTGTGGCCCCCCGTCAGCCCTCCTGCGCCGCCTCTTCGCCTATATAAAGCCCCTTGATCAGAAAACCCGATACCAATTGACGAAACCCACGAAACCTGCCGGAGCCGCCGCCATCGCGAAGCCAAGATCCGGGGGACAGGATCTCTGCTCCGGCACGCTGCCGGAGCGGGGAAGTGCCCCCGGAAGGCTTCTCCATCGACACCGCTGCCATCTCCACCGCCGTCTTCACCGCCATCTTCACCGCCATCGCTGCTCCCATGAGGAGGGAGTAGTTCTCCATCGAGGCTCGGGGCTGTACCGGTAGCTATGTGGTTCATCTCTCTCCTATGTAGTTCAATACAATAATCTCATGAGCTGCCCTACATGATTGAGATTCATATGATGATGCTTGTAATCTAGATGTCATTATGCTAGTCAAGTGGGTTTTACTTATGTGATCTCCGGAGACTCCTCGTCCCACGTGTGTAAAGGTGACAGTGTGTGCACCGTGTGGGTCTCTTAGGCTAGATTTCACAGAATACTTACTCATTGAATGGTATAGTGAGGTGCTTATTTATATCTCTTTATGATTGCAGCATGTTGTATCACAATTTATCTATGTGCTACTCTAGTGATGTGTTATTAAAGTAGTTTTATTCCTCCCGCATGTGTGCAAAGGTGACAGATGCGTGCACCGTGTTAGTACTTGGTTTATGCTATGATCATGATCTCTTGTAGATTATGGAGTTAACTATTGCTATGATAATATTGATGTGATCTATTCCTCCTACATATGCATGAAGGTGACAGTGTGCATGCTATGCTAGTACTTGGTTTAGTAGCGTTGATCTATCTTACACTAAAGGTTACTTAAACATGAGCATTATTGTGGAGCTTGTTAACTCCGGCATTGAGGGTTCGTGTAATCCTACGCAATGTGTTCATCATCCAACAAAAGTGTAGAGTATGCATTTATCTATTCTGTTATGTGATCAATGTTGAGAGTGTCCACTAGTGAAAGTGTAATCCCTAGGCCTTGTTCCTAAATACTGCTGAGTTACTACTGTTTGTTTACTACTGCTGCGTTACTACTGCTGAGTTACTACTGGCTTGTTTACTGTTTTTATCGCGTTACTACTGCTGCAATACCACCACCATCAACTACACGCCAAGCACTTTTCCGGCACCGTTGCTACTGCTCATACTTATTTATACCACCCGTATTTCACTATCTCTTCGCCGAACTAGTGCACCTATTAGGTGTGTTGGGGACACAAGAGACTTCTTGCTTTGTGGTTGCGGGGTTGCATGAGAGGGATATCTTTGACCTCTTCCTCCCCGAGTTCGATAAACCTTGGGTATCCACTTAAGGGAAACTTGTCTGCTGTTCTACAAACCTCTCGCTCTTGGAGGCCCAACACTGTCTACAAGAATAGAAGCTCCCGTAGACATCAAGCACTTTTCCGGCGCCGTTGCGGGGAGGAAAGGTAAAAAGGCTCTCATACTACGGTCTCAGGTAAAGTATTTTTCCGGCGCCGTTGTGTGTGTGCTCGAAGCTATTTCCTTTAGATCCTGCAATTGCAACTTTTTGTTTCTTGTTTACACTAGTTTGGCATAATGGACAACAATGAGCTTCTTGTTCTATTTCCTGATTTAAAACATGGATTGTTTGATGCGAAAATTAAAAAACCTATGAAAACTTCTTTGCATGCTGGTAGTAATATTAGTATGAACGCTTTGAACACCAATGTTGCTAATGATATAGAAAGTTCTAAGCTTGGGGAGGCTGGTTTTGATGATATTTTTAGTCCCCCAAGCATTGAGGAGAAAATTTTCTTTGATGATACTTTGCCTCCTATTTTTGATGATGATAATGATAGTGGTCTTTTGATGCCACTTACTGCTGAGAGTAAATTTTGTTATGATTATACTATGCCTCCTACGCTTGATGAGAATAATAATGATAGCTACTTTGTTGAATTTGCTCCCACTACAACTAATAAAACTGATTATGCTTATGTTGGGAGTAGTAATAATTTTGTGCATGAGACTCATGATAAGAATGTTTCATTTGATAGTTATATTGTTGAGTTTGCTCATGATGCTACTGAAAGTTATTATGAGAGAGGAAAATATGGTTGTAGAAATTTTCATGTTACTAAAATGCCTCTCTATGTGCTGAAATTTTTGAAGCTATACTTGTTTTATCTTCCTGTGCTTGTTACTTTGCTCCTCATGAACTTGTTTATTTACAAGATTCCTATGCATAGGAAGCATGTTAGACTTAAATGTGTTTTGAATTTGCCTCTTGGTGCTCTCTTTTGCTTCAAGTACTATTTCTTGCGAGTGCATCATTAAAACTGCTGAGCCCATCTTAATGGCTAAAAAGAAAGAACTTCTTGGGAGATAACCCATGTGTTATTTTGCTACAGTACTTTGTTTTATATTTGTGTCTTGGAAGTTGTTTACTACTGTAGCAACCTCTCCTTATCTTAGTTTTGAGTTTTGTTGTGCCAAGTTAAGCCGTTGATAGAAAAGTAAGTACTAGATTTGGATTACTGCGCAGTTCCAGATTTCTTTGCTGTCACGAATCTGAGCCCACTGCCCTGCAGGAAGCTCAGAAAATTATGCCAATTTACGAGCATGATCCTCAGATATGTACGCAACTTTCATTCAATTTGAGCATTTTCGTTTGAGCAGGTCTGGTGGCCTAATAAAATCCATCTTTACGGACTGTTCTGTTTTGACAGATTCTGCCTTTTATTTCGCATTGCCTCTTTTGCTATGTTGGATGAATTTCTTTGATCCATTAATGTCCAGTAGCTTTATGCAATGTCCAGAAGTGTTAAGAATGATTGTGTCACCTCTGAACATGTTAATTTTTATTGTCCACTAACCCTCTAATGAGTTGTTTCGAGTTTGGTGTGGAGGAAGTTTTCAAGGGTCAAGAGAGGAGGATGATATACTACGATCAAGGAGAGTGAAAGCTCTAAGCTTGGGGATGCACCCGGTGGTTCACCCCTGCATATATCAAGAAGACTCAAGCGTCTAAGCTTGGGGATGCCCAAGGCATCCCCTTCTTCATCGACAACATTATCGGGTTCCTCCCCTGAAACTATATTTTTATTCCATCACATCTTATGTGCTTTTTCTTGGAGCGTCTGTTTGTTTGCTTTTGTTTTTGTTTGTGTTTGAATAAATTGGATTACATCATGCTTGTGTGGGAGAGAGACACGCTCCGCTGGTTCGTATGAACACATGTGTTCTTAGCTCATAATATTCATGGCGAAGTTTCCTCTTCGTTAAATTGTTATATGGTTGAAATTGGAAAATGATACATGTAGTAATTGCTATAAATGTCTTGGGTAATGTGATACTTGGCAATTGTTGTGCTCATGTTTAAGCTCTTGCATCATATACTTTGCACCTATTAGTGAAGAATACATAGAGCATGCTAAAATTTGGTTTGCATAATTGGTCTCTCTAAGGTCTAGATAATTTCTAGTAAAGTGTTTGAACAACAAGGAAGACGATGTATAGTCTTATAATACTTGTAATATGTCTTTTATGTGAGTTTTGCTGTACTAGTTCATCCTTGTGTTTGCCTCAAACAACCTTGCTAGCCTAAACCTTGTATCGAGAGGGAATACTTCTCATGCATCCAAATACTTGAGCCAACACTATGCCATTTGTGTCCACCATACCTACCTACTACATGGTATTTCTCCGCCATTCCAAAGTAAATTGCTTGAGTGCTACCTTTAAACAATTCAAAATTTATTACCTCTTATTTGTGTCAATGTTTTATAGCTCATGAGGAAGTATGTGGTGTTTATCTTTCAATCTTGTTGGGCAACTTTCACCAATGGACTAGTGGCTTCATCCGCTTATCCAATAATTTTGCAAAAAGAGCTGGCAATGGGATTCCCAGTCCCAAATTAATTAACTAAAAATAGACACTCCTCCATGGTATGTGATTGTTGGACGGCACCCGAAGGATTCGGTTAGCCATGGCTTGTGTAAGCAAAGGTTGGGAGGAGTGTCATCATAATAAAACTAAAATAAAAAGATACTCCTTCATGGTATGAGATTGTTGGCAGGCACCCGAGGATTCGGTTAGCCATGGTTTGTGAAAGAAAGGTTGGAAGGAGTGCCATCCAAAAATAAAATAAAATGGGAGCCGCTCTTTGAAGGTTTGTCTGGCAAGGGGGTTAGAGTACCCGCTACCATTCGTTGACAACAACATACACCTCTCAAAACTTTATTTTTTATGCTCTCTTTATGTTTTCAAAATCAAAGCTCTAGCACAAATATAGCAATCGATGCTTTTTCTCTATGAGGACCATTCTTTTACTTTTATTGTTGAGTCAGTTCACCTATTTCTCTCCACCTCAAGAAGCAAACACTTGTGTGAACTGTGCATTGATTCTTACATATTTGCATATTGCACTTGTTATATTGCTTTGCATTGACAATTATCCATGAGATATACATGTTATAAGTTGAAAGCAACCGCTGAAACTTCATCTTCCTTTGTGTTGCTTCAATGCCTTTACTTTGAATTATTGCTTTATGAGTTAACTCTTATGCAAGACTTATTGATGCTTGTCTTGAAGTGCTATTCATGAAAAGTCTTTGCTTTATGATTCAGCTTGTTTACCCATGTCATATACATTGTTTTGATCGCTGCATTCACTACATATGCTTGTACAAATAGTATGATCAAGTTTATGATGGCATGTCACTCCAGAAATTATCTTTGTTATCGTTTTACCTCGCTCGGGACGAGCAGTAACTAAGCTTGGGGATGCTGATACGTCTCCAACGTATCGATAATTTCTTGTGTTCCATGCCACATTATTGATGTTATCTACATGTTTTATGCACACTTTATGTCATATTCGTGCATTTTCCGGAACTAACCTATTAACAAGATGCCGAAGTGCCGGTTCTCGTTTTCTGCTGTTTTTGGTTTCAGAAATCCTAGTAACGAAATATTCTCGGAATCGGAATAAATCAACGCCAAAGTTCCTATTTTCATCGGAAGCATCCAGAACACCCGGGAAGGACCAGAGGGGGGCCACAGGGCCACCAAACCCTAGGCTGGCGCGGCCAGAGGGGGGCGCGCCGCCCTATGGTGTGGCCCCCTGTCAGCCCTCCTGCGCCGCCTCTTCGCCTATATAAAGCCCCTTGATCAGAAAACCCGATACCAATTGACGAAACCCACGTAAACCCGCCGGAGCCGCCGCCATCGCGAAGCCAAGATCCGGGGACAGGATCTCTGTTCCGGCACGCTGCCGGAGCGGGGCAGTGCCCCGGAAGGCTTCTCCATCGACACCGCTGCCATCTCCACCGCCGTCTTCATCACCGCTGCTGCTCCCATGAGGAGGGAGTAGTTCTCCATCGAGGCTCGGGGCTGTACCGGTAGCTATGTGGTTCATCTCTCTCCTATGTAGTTCAATACAATAATCTCATGAGCTGCCCTACATGATTGAGATTCATATGATGATGCTTGTAATCTAGATGTCATTATGCTAGTCAAGTGGGTTTTACTTATGTGATCTCCGGAGACTCCTCGTCCCACGTGTGTAAAGGTGACAGTGTGTGCACCGTGTGGGTCTCTTAGGCTAGATTTCACAGAATACTTACTCATTGAATGGTATAGTGAGGTGCTTATTTATATCTCTTTATGATTGCAGCATGTTGTATCACAATTTATCTATGTGCTACTCTAGTGATGTGTTATTAAAGTAGTTTTATTCCTCCCGCATGTGTGCAAAGGTGACAAGTGCGTGCACCGTGTTAGTACTTGGTTTATGCTATGATCATGATCTCTTGTAGATTATGGAGTTAACTATTGCTATGATAATATTGATGTGATCTATTCCTCCTACATATGCATGAAGGTGACAAGTGTGCATGCTATGCTAGTACTTGGTTTAGTAGCGTTGATCTATCTTACACTAAAGGTTACTTAAACATGAGCATTATTGTGGAGCTTGTTAACTCCGGCATTGAGGGTTCGTGTAATCCTACGCAATGTGTTCATCATCCAACAAAAGTGTAGAGTATGCATTTATCTATTCTGTTATGTGATCAATGTTGAGAGTGTCCACTAGTGAAAGTGTAATCCCTAGGCCTTGTTCCTAAATACTGCTGAGTTACTACTGTTTGTTTACTACTGCTGCGTTACTACTCGCTGAGTTACTACTGCTCGTTCTATCGTTTTACTTGCGTTACTACTGCTGCAATACCACCACCATCAACTACACGCCAAGCACTTTTCTCGGCACCGTTGCTACTGCTCATACTTATTTATACCACCCGTATTTCACTATCTCTTCGCCGAACTAGTGCACCTATTAGGTGTGTTGGGGACACAAGAGACTTCTTGCTTTGTGGTTGCGGGGTTGCATGAGAGGGATATCTTTGACCTCTTCCTCCCTGAGTTCGATAAACCTTGGGTATCCACTTAAGGGAAACTTGCTGCTGTTCTACAAACCTCTGCTCTTGGAGGCCCAACACTGTCTACAAGAATAGAAGCTCCCGTAGACATCAAGCACCAGTGTTGGAATGCCAACTAGCAAAGGGAAACACCGTTTCATCAAAGATAGCGTCACAAGATATATAGACACAACCAGAAGTGACATCTAGGCATTTGATTCCTTTGTGCATGTGACTATAGCCGAGAAAAACACATTGCTTAGAACGAAAAGCTAGTTTTCTTTGATTAAAGGGGCGAAGATTTGGCCAGCATGCGCATCCAAAAATGCGAAGAGATGCATAATCTGGTGTTTTCTTGATGATACGTTCCATGGGTGTTTCATGATCAATAACTTTGCTAGGCAACATGTTAATGAGATATGTGGCGATCAGGAAAGCCTCATCCAAAAACTTGAGCGGCATTGATGCATCTGCAAGAAGAGCAAGGCCTATGTGGCGATGCTTTCGTTCGGCAGAACCATTTTGCTGGTGTGCATGTGTGCATGACACATGATGCTCAACTCCTATCTTTTGAAAGAAATAATTCAATTTCTCATATTCACCACCCCAATAAGATTGTATGGTTAGAATTTTTCTATCAAATTGGCGTTCAACAAGTTGCTAGAAATTATGGAATACTTGAAAGACATCATATTTTTTCTTGAGAAGATAAATCCATGAAAATTTACTAAAATCGTCGATGAACCTTACATAGTACTCATATTTCCCTACAGAGCTAGGTGCTGGTTCCCATACATCGGAGAACACAAGTTGTAAGGGATAGGTGGATACTCTAGTAGACCTCATATAAGGGAGTTGATGGCGTTTGGCTCTTTGACAAGAGTCACAAACCGACTCAATGCTAGTTTATTGGAATAAGGAAGCTCATAATTGCTAAGAACTTGTTGAACAATGCGAAAAGATGGGTGTCCTAAACGACTATGCCATCTCGAAGATGAAGGCTTGGTGACACTAAAGGCTTGTTTATTCTTGATTGGTGATGAAGATATCAACGGGTAGAGGCCACGCACACATCGACCTTTAAGAAGTACTCTCTTCGTTGCCTGATCCTTGACATAAAAATACCACGGGTGAAATTCAATAAAAACTTGATTGTCTCTAGTGAAACGATGAACATAAACATGATTTTTTGTGGCATGTGGGACATGAAGAACATGTTTTAGATGCAAGGATTTAGATGGGGTATTAACAATTGCATGACCAACATGACTAATGTTCATACCTTACCCGTTGGCCGCATGGATTTGCTCACGGCTGGTGTATTTCTCCTTCATGGTGAGCTTGTTGAGCTCACCGGTGATGTGGTCGGTGACGCCGGTATCATCATACCAGTTGGTGTCCACCCCATAGAACGCGACATTGGCGCTCTTCTCCTCCTTTTCTTCATTTTTGGAGCAGCGGTGCCAGCACTTCCAGGCTTCATGCCCTGGCTTGCCGCAAATCTGGCAGGTGACGAGGTCGCGGTCCTTGTTGCCGCTCCTGCCTCCTCTGCAACGACCGTTGCCGCCGCCTCCGCGCTGATGACGACCATGACCACGGCTGTTGTTGCCACAACCCCATCTGCGTCCGCCGCGTCCATGCGGTCCTCCACGCCCGTGCTGCGTTGAGTTGATGGAGGAGCCTCCGCCAGTGTCACCGCTGAGAAGCTCGATGCGGTTGTTGTAGGCGCAAACCTGGGCATACAAGTCACCCATTGTGAGGTCTTCTGCACCGTTGACCCCAATGGCGGCAAAGAGGGAGTTGTAGGTGTCGTCGAGGCCAGCGAGGAGATACTCGACGAGCTCTTCCTCATCGATCGGCTGGCCTGCTGCAGCCAGTTCATCAGCCAGACCCTTCATCTTGATGAAGAACTAGGCCGTGGTCATGTTCTCCTTCGTCTTGGCGAGGGCGACACACAGATTGGAGATGCGCGTCCTGGGCGGGAGGCAAACATGGACTTGATCGCCCCCAGACATCGGCTGTTGTTTCCATCCCGATGACAGAGATGAGAATATCAAGTGAAAGGGTATTGAGCAGGAACGAGAGAACCTGCTGATCCGTCGTTACCCATGCATCATAGGCTGGGTTGATCTCCTTGGAGGACTTGCCATCTTTGTCGATGGTGATGGTTTCTGGCGGTGCCTCCGTCTTGGCATCGAGGAAGCTCATCAGGCGAGCTCTGCGAATCGTGGGAAGAACTTGCGACTGCCATAGGAGGTAGTTTGATCTGGTTAGTTTCTCGCTCACGCCTAGGCTAGCTAGAGGATTTGTCATGTCGGCAGAGGTGGGAGGAGCGAGGCACATAGATGTGTTTTAGGAAGCTAGTTCTCGGATACCATGTGATCGCTAGAGGTTTTGTGAACGATGGTTAGAGCTCCCATCGGCTGCATGTTATATATATACCCATATCGGTAGGTGATAAGTACAGGAGAGGTTTCAATCGTGAGAGAGAAGAAATGGATCGATCTAATCTTTATATTCAGATTAGATCGTTTACATGAAATCCGGGATTGGTTCAACCTTCCTATCTCTATGCACGTAACAATATATTTTGTATCGCTAACAGTATACTGAACTGAATGATCACTGAGTGATCTGATAAGTATAGTATGCATATAAATACGACGATCCTAAATACAAAGCCATCAGACAACAAAGTGAAACCATATGGTGGCACGTCCTTCAGCCAAAGAGCAGGCCGGCGTGCGGACGCAGGATCATGCACACACGATTTATGGTGTGATAGGCGATACCGGTGGCGGTGGCCACGTCCTTCTCGGGCTTCCTGGCGGCGCCGCCACGCTCGAGGGCCAGGCAGACGACGGCGGCAGCCACGGACTCCGGAACGTGCGGCACGTCCAGGGTGCTCTCCTCGAGCCTCCGCGCCGCCTCAAGCGCCGCCGCTGCCTCCGCTTCCCCTAGCCCGATAAGCACGCCGAAGCGGCGCAGGTAGCTGGAGACGGTCACCATGCCGATGCCCGTCGCTTGCCCGGTCTCCGCTTCCCCGAGTTGTCTCCTGATGTGCGCGACCAGCCTGGCGATATCCTTCCTCGCGGCTGCACCACCGTCCCCAGCACCAGCAGCCAGGGCCAGCTCCCTCAACGACCGCTCCGAGCCCTCGCTACGGCACACGACGGAGAGGCAGGCAGCGTAGGCCAGCGGGCCCTTGCTCCGGCCCTTGCTCTGGCCCCGGCGGCCCAGGCCATGGCCATGCAGCCACGCCCTGGACTCGTCCATCTTCCTGAACACTTCCTTGGCGCGCTCCCCGACGTCGGCCGCGAGCCCGAGCCGAGCCGCCATGCCGGAGATGACCGCCTCGAACCCCTCGACTCCTTCGTTCGGGCCCGGACATAGCCGGTCCACCATGCTGGAGATCGCCGCGTCGGAACCCTTGACCCCGTCCGACGGTGGGTGAGAGCCCGTTCCGAGCCGGTCCTCCATGCTGGAGATTGCCGCGTCGGACCCCTCGACCCCGTCCGACGGTGGGTGCGAGCGCGAGCCCGGCTCGAGCCGGTCCGCCATGCGGGCGATGACCGCGTCCGAGCCCTCGACCCCATCCGAGCCCGGCCCGAGCCCTTGACCGGTCCCAGCGTCTACGCGCGCCACAGGGAAGGGAGGAGGATCCGTGCGCTGCTTCTTGCGGGCGGCGAGCTCGATCGCGAGGAATGACTGGCCTAGGATGCGCTCGCACTCGCTGCAGGTGAGGTAGTCGACGCAGACGCAGCCGACCTCCGCCGCCGCCGGGACGCGCCCTTCCGGGAAGTACAAGCTGTAAATCGTGTCGGCGTCGGCGGCGCGCACCTCTGCTAGCGTTCTTGGTTCCATTGGTTGGCAGCGAGCGGCGGAGAAACTGGGACGGCGGCGTGGCGTTTCCGTGGGATATCCGTGAAGCTGCGTCCCGTTGCCCATCGTCCGATCACGAGCGTACGGCCTAGATACAGGGCAGTCCTTCGTGTCCGTACAACCCACGAGTCATCGACACGTTGACACCGAGCTGCTCTGTTTTTCTACATGACCGGGCTGCTTTGTTGATGATAGCCCTATCTCAAAGTGATGTTCGCTTATAAATAGAAACCCTCTACATGTGCTGATGTGCACGATAATTCTTAGAGATATCACTAAAAGCTATTTTCTTCACCCTAAAAAGGAATGAGTTGTTTCATGTCTTACTCACGTAGGCGCTTATATTAGATATGAAACGTGCATATTTTGGTCTGCTTGAGTCAGCCAGCGGTCATGACCCATGTTCGGGTCTTCCTTGGCTCGTTTGGCATGAGATGCACCCATCGAGGCATCCCATGTGGTCCGCCTTAGCTATTTTGGTCCATTTTTTCCATTTCATCTAAAATTTGACAATTTTGACTAGAGAACAATAATACAAGTGAAATCACATAAATCTAAATAGTTGACAAACAAATAAACAACATAGTTCACAACTAATCAGACATACTTCACAAGCAAATATGTGACTACTGGTTTTTTTACGTGAGTCCATATATGCTCAATCAAGTTTGCTTAATAATATGAGGTGACTAAAATAAAATCCGGTTAATAATATGAGGTGACTATTGGTTTTCTACGTGAGTCAACACTTGCGCAATCAAGTCTGTTTGAAGTTAATTGTGAGCGTTCTGATCATGGATCTCATTATGCACATGGATAAACACTTCAAACGATGTTTCAATCCATGATTCCGCGTCCCTCGCGTCCCTCGCGTCGCCTCCTCCGGGCGACTCGGGGGGCGAACCCAACTCCCAGCCGCCGCCGCCCCTCCTCCCCTCCTCCCTCTCCTCGTCGCCCCCCAAGGTGGCCGGCCGGCAAAGCCGTGCGGCGCCGGTGAAGGGGGCGGCGGGGACCTAGTCCCTCTCGGCTCCTAGTGCGGCGGCTCGGAGGGAGGCCTCCTCGCCGGGGACCGGAGGCCGTGTGGCCGGCGGCGCGGTGCGGAGGAGGCGTGGCGTCGGCCGGGGCGAGGCGGCTTGCTCGCGCCGGCGGCGGCCTGTGTGCACGCAGGCCCGGATGGGCTCGAGCGGGCCTAGATGGGCTCGTGCGGGCCTAGATGGGCACGTGCGGGCCATGCCCTCCGGTCGAGCCGGCTCGACGCCCGGCCCCTGCTGTTTGGGGCGGCCGCGTTCTCCGCCTGGCGCGGCGCTGCCTTCGCGCCGCCGGCGCTCGCGCGCGGGCTCGTTGGGCGGCCTCCGCGGGCTCGGATGGGCCCCTCGCGGTCCCCGATGGGCACCTCCCAGCTCCGCTTTCGTTTGGTGGACGGCAACAAGGCACCCTGCTCGGCGGGTCACCTCTTCTGCCGGGGCCTACGTTGGGCCCGACGACGGCGTCGACACTCCGGGCGAAAGCTTCGCACCATTCGGTGCCGATGTTGGCGGTGCCCTTGGGTACCGTTTTCCCTGTTGAGGGCTTCATCGGGGGGCTTCGTCTCCTGCCGTCGCGAGTTCTTGCGTTCTCCGGGTGAAAACCTCTCGCTCCTTGGAGCGGGCGGCGGCGACACACCGTGCCGTTACCTTCTTGAAGGCGCCGCTTTTGGAGTCCGTAGTCCTCGTGGTGTGGTAGTTGTGCGGTAGTTGTGCTTGGTTGCCTTGTCGCCGAGGGTGGTGGATGCGGGGCGGCGGCCCCGGACGGTTGACGTGCGCCGAGGCGGCGGCCTCGGATGGTCTTGCAGCGATGACTCCATGGGGTGTGGTCATGGTCTTGCAAGGCATGGGTGGCGTGTTCGTGCTACGTGGGTAGCGAGCTCGTCGGCCCGGCCTACGCGACGGGGTGGTCGGTGTGGCTGGCAAGTCGGGGCGGCGGCCCCGGACCTTTTGGCGCGGCGTTCGTGGTCTGCGGGTGGTCGCCTTGGTAGCTTGGGCTACAGGTCGTCCACGCCGTGCGGCGTTGCGGCTCGCCTCCGAGCAGGGGACGTCGGAGCAGCGGCTCCGGGTTTGGTGGTGTGTGTTTGGTTGTCGGTGGTCTCGTTTCGTGTGGGCGATGAGGCCCCGACTTTTGTGCGGTTTTTTCAGCCGGTTTCCCTCATAAACTCGGCCACTCTGTATGGTTTTTGGGCCCGGTTTCCCTGATTAACTGAGCCAAATCTTCTTCTAGTAATATATCGAGCAGCTCACCTGCCGAATTCTCAAAAAAAAAATGTTTCCCCAGGCTCGGGCTCAACTAATTCACTCTTAAGCTGCCACCCTTTGTCAAAGAGGCTATGATCATGTCCATCCATAACGATCATGTTGTGCACGATCACACAAGCAGTCATCACATCTCACATAGTCTCTTGCGTCCATGTTCTAGCAGGGTGCCAAACAGTAGCTCATCGAGATTGGAACACACCAAATACCCGCTCCACATCCTTCCTACATATCTTTTATTCTTTAGCAAACCTTTGACATGTCTATTATTTAGCGTTACGTAGTTTCTTCATAATTGTAGCTGAGTCGGGATAGATGCCATCGACTACATAAACCTCTTAATGTATGCACGGCCATTAATCTCATAGTGAACTTTTGGAGCATGGCCTTCCGCAAACCTAGAAAATAGTGGAGGGCGTTGGATCACATATGTCAATATGAGAACTTGCCATGCTGAAGAAAGATTGCCAAATCCAAAGATCTCTTGTGATGCAACACCCTCAAGAATGGCAGTGCACCAATCCACATGATCACCATACCCTGCCAAGCAAAAGGACAATCTTGCACTCTCAATGCATGCAATATATGCCTCTAAACATCCGAGGAAACTCCTTGAATTGATGATCGGTAACAGTCAGGTAGTGTCAGTCAAAGTTGGCTCTCTTAGGTAAACTTTACCAAAGACATCAACCACTGGCTTCCGGAACCTGTACATCGACTCAAGGCATGTGCTCTCGCTCATGCGCGTGTATGCAAGCATGCGTATATATGCGGAACATTTTTGGTGATAAATGAAGCCAATTTTACCACTGGAATCGTTCTTGCATTCGAAGTATGAGTCGTGGTCCCTCACGATATAAAAAAATAGTCATGAATAACTTCCCTGACATCCAAAAGCGGCATCGTAACATGTGCTCCAGGTAGAGTGGATCGGTAGGATAGAAGTAGTTATTGAACAGTCGGCAATGCCTAGCTTCTCGATTAAGCTTCAAATCTTCCTAGTGTGCCCTCGTTAAGCCCCTGAACTGTGGCAGCTGCCTCTCGTTATGCTTATGCATGTGGGTTTTCGCATCCACTAAACTTTCAGTAGCATTGTCGAAGTCGTTGTTCGACAAATTATCGCTGATATGATTATTGACCAACTTGATCGAGCTACTATCATCCATCTATGTACAAAATGATATAATGGTCATACAATTGCCACTATATCAATGTCTACACTGGTCCATGACACTACAAAAAAAGGTGGCCAATTTCATACCTCAAGTTCGGCCAAGCTAATGGCCGAACAGGTCTGAGGCAACAAGGTCAGCGAGTGGGTCCGATCCTATAGTCAAGGAAGTAGACCTATCCTAGCGGGATCACGAAGGACAGTCACAAAAGCCAACCACCCCCAACCATGACATGGACTGAGGTGGCGATGACTAGCTAGATGAAGACACAAGATGGTTGCAGTGCCCGAGCTCCTTCGGCGGCGGAAAGTGCGCACAACAACGCCAGCATGAGAAGTGGCATACGACAAGCAGTGGTCGACGTGGGAGGCACCAAAACCGTCAAGAAATGGCGTACATGGCAACACAACGGTGATGTTGTGGCGGAGAGGGATGGGGTCGATTCAGGCGTAGTCTAGTTTGTATACCCTTAACGGGCGGTCCAAGGGAGGAAAAGAGGAGGACGTGCATGGACGAGGCCGATGTCCACATGATTGCATTCCCAGCCCAAGTTTAGGTTGGAAATAGGTCCTTTTGGGTCGCGTCCTCTATCCACATGGTGGATCGGGCTGCACAAGATGCCCTTAATTGACACAGTTTTATAGTTTTGTATAGATAAATATGTATCTAGACACTAAAACGTGTTTAGCAGTTTCTGTCAGCTTTAAAAGCCGAGGCACGCACCTAAGCGTCCTGACAAAAAAAGCGGTCAAGAATAACTATGTCGGGCAAACTGCAGACGCAACGCCTTTTCTCATGGTGCATCGCGATACACCGAGCGCTCCCGTACACAACTGAAACAGCTCGGTACATCAGTAGACGGCAAATAATATGATCGTGATACAGATAAGCGCGGCACATAATTATGCTATGGTAGGTAGATGTTTACCAACATCTAAATTAATCACAATCAACTATCTATAATTAAGTGATCTATTCTTTCAGTCTGAGACATTAATTTTCATCTCATTAAGATGTGAAATTCTATTAAGCTTACAATGAAGTGCAACCAATTTTAGAGTTCCATGCAACTCCAAAAGAAAGAAAATAACATAAATCTCAAAAAGATAGATGGAGAAATCTAAGATTAGACCGCAAATCTTAGATTTCTCCATTAATCCTAGGATAAGTTGAAAATAAACCGATCTTATTCTAATTCTATTCTTGAGCGCCTCTCTACCCTGCGACGTCTATACTGTGACCATGACATGGCAGTCATCCAAGCACGATATCTTTAGGTCTTCAACTTTCTATTTAGGGCATCTCCAACGCGGCGATCCATCCCACCCCCGCGCGTCCGGATAGGTCCAACCGGACAAATCAGCGGCCCAACGCGGCCACGCATCGCAAAAGCGGATGGCCGCAGGTGTCCGGGACGATCCAAACCCGGCCCAAATCTGGGCCAGGTTTGCATGGCCGCGGATGGCATGCGGCGTCCTCGCGTGTCCGCATGGTCCGCGTGGCTGGCCCAGCTATCGGTGCCCCAGTGCTATTAAATGTGGACTGGGGGAGGGGGACTGTCTCTATCCAGTCCCCACTCTCCACTCCGGCCGCACACACGCACGAGCTCGAGCTTTCGCGCTGCCATGGTCCCGAAGCGGGAGTTCCAGCCGTCCGCCAACGACCACAAGGCCGGCAGCAGCCGGCGAATCGCGCCGACGGCTTTCGATATGGGGCCGCCGGCTCCTCCCATCCGCGACCGGATCTACGTCACCGTAGCGGTGTCGCAGATGTTCTGGGATGCCAGCCTCCCAATGCCATGGGGGGACGTGCACCTCCCCGACGGCTGGCACCTGAGCCCAGATCGGGTTCCGGTGCCGCCGATCCCGGGCTCCGGCCACGCCCGCATCGCGGAGATCCGGAGGCGCCGCGCGCAGCTGCCGGCGGACCTCCGGGAGCACCCCGCCTACGGCGACACAAGTCCCAACTAGGACTTGTGGTTCGAGGTGGAGCACGATGCACGCCGGCGCACGTGCTTCACCTCGGCGACGGCGAGGCCTCGTGCGCAGCCGCGCAAACCTGCTAGGCGAGCTGGCCGACGCCCCGGCGGCCTGTACATCAACGAGCCCGCAGCGGCGCCGCAGGTCTAGCCCCAGCCCCAGGAGGAGGACGACCCCGAGCTGCAGGCGGCGCTGGCGGCGTCCCGCGAGCTCAACGACCTCGAGGAGCTGGCCAAATGGCCGCACCTCGCCGAGACGCTGCGCGCCTCCGCACTGGAGGAGATGGCCAGGAAGGCCCAGGAGGACGCCCAGGCGGAGGCGTGGGCCTTCCTCGAGATGGCTTGCCAGGAGGAGGAGGCCACACGCCAGGCGGCGCGCCGGGAGGAGGAGGAGCGCCAGGCCGCGCTCCGGACGGAGGAGGAGTGCCAGGCCGCGCTCCGGGCGGAGGAGGAGCTGCAGGCCGCTGCGGCGGAGCAGCTCCGGAAGGAGGCCGCGCGGCTGGCACGTCGCCTAGGAAAGGGCGCAGTGGTCGCCCTGGCCGGAGTCCCCGGCGCCCTCCGGCGTGTCCATCCGGAACAGCGCGTCACCGCCAGGGGGCGTCGTCCTCATCGACGGCGACGGCGACGAGTACTACTGGGAGTAGTACTGCGCACCGGCGGCCACCGTGCTCGCAAACCCTGGCCTAGGTTTTTTTTAGTTTAAAGCCCATATAGGGCTTTCTTTTGTGTAAAAAATGCCCAAAATAGGGCTAAGTTTAATGATTTCTAGTTTAAATTTACTTTTTTTGTTTTTGTTTGTTTTTTTTTTTTTTTTACATTTGCGATACGTTCGGGCGTTGGGCGCATCGTGCGACCCAAACGGACACGCGGACGCGGGACACTGTCCGAGTATCCGCGCGGCCACCCAAACGGACTTTTTCAGCGTGTCCGTTTGGATCGCAGCGTTGGAGATGCCCTTATCTCCTTGCCACGACGAGATCGAGTGAAGATGGCGGTTAGGGAGTTGATGAGCTCTAATTTTTTGTCGAAAAGATGGTGTGGTCTAGAGTTTGTCTTGCTAGTTCTAAGTTCTAATGGTAAGTGCGGCAGCGTATGGACTGGATTGTGGGGTCTCGAAAGTGGGATTCACTCTATTATAACAATAAATTGGACCAAAATTAGTTGCTCGGGAGCGAGGATAGCAGACAGTGTAGTGAGGCACAATCAGATGCGAAGTCGATTGCATCTTCCTCGCAGTTGATAGATGGCCGAAGCAACAGCTATGAGGGAAGGGCTTGCCCTAGCTTCTAGCTTGGGTTGCAACGTTCTAATAGCCGAGTCTCACTCTGTGGAGGTGATCCAAGCCTGTACGTGAAAGGTAATATGGAGGAATGAATCTGCAGCAATTTATGCGGATATCGTGGATGCAACAACTACTATCAAATTATCGACAAAGTTATTTTCAAGCATTGTCCGAGAGAAGCAAATAAAATGGCTCATGATTCAGCTAAATTTAGTTAACTTAATAAACAATCGTGTAATTGGCACGATGAGCCCCTAGTTTTCTTTTGAACAATATCATAAACAATGTAACCGTTATTTGCAATTAATAAAGATCCGCAACAAAGTCCTGCTGCTGCCCTAAAAAAGAAGTGGGCGTGGAGGGTTAGGAACACCAAACTTAGTTTCATGCATATTTGTAAAACGCAAAATACTTAATTATTTTTACCCATAGCAATGAGCACGGGCATTTTCCTGGTGCTAAAAGGAAGGATTTTATTGTAGGGACTGAAATATATGAAATGGGGGCTAGCTTATCGGTGTTTTGCTTTTTTCGATATGGGAGCGTTGCTTCGGCCTCTGCATCAATAGATGTACACAGCCATGTTTTTATTAAAACGAAGGTTTAAACAAGTATCCTTATTACAACCCAAAAACATCAAAGACTGTAACAGTAACCAGCCAACCAAAGATGAAAAGGAAAACAAAATCCATCCATCTTCAAACTTCGATTCTTTTAATGTGCCGTCATCCAGTAGCCTGGAAATAACAGTCCCGCGCAACCTCCAAAAGTCGGTTGCATCCAATATCCATAATATCCCGCTGGTCCTCCGGGAGAAGGTATGCCCATAGCTGTATCCAATGCGCCGCATGGAGAATAACCTGCAAAAAATTGGTTCCCTTCTGTTTATTAAACACAATATCATTTCTACTAGTCCATATTGACCAACAAAGTGCACAAATGCCAATGCGAATATGATCTTTATCCTGCTTATTCACCACATTCAACCAATTACCAAACATATTAGTGATATTTGTTGGAGGAGGAATGTTATAAGCAAAAAAATACCATTCTTCAAATCAATTTTGCAAATGGACAAGAGAGAAACAGATGATCAATCGTCTCATTGTTATCACAGAAACAACATTTTTGACAACCTGTCCATTTTCTCTTAATCAGACTATCCTTAGTAAGTAAAACCTTATTACTAAGAAACCACATAAAAATCTTTATCTTAAGGGGTATTTTAATCTTCCAAAGGTATTTTCTCAGAAATCTAGTATGTCCATTCATAAGATCAAGATACATAGATTTAACTGAAAATAAACCTGAATCTGTTAGTTTCCAAACAAACTTATCATATCATCTGTCAATTGTACCGACATTAGGCGTTCACACAAATGCAACCACAAACTCCACTTATGTTCATTAAGGTATCTCCTAAAATCAATATTAATAGGAGATTGACCCAAAACCGTAGATACCAACACATTCTTTCGTTGGACAATATTGTAAAGAGACGGATATTGTTGAGCTAGTGACACCTCACCAAGCCAAACAACCATCGACCCATTTCCTATTTTAAAAGTACCCCTCTTGAAAAATTCATTTTTCACTCCCATTAACCCCTTCCAAAAAGGAGAATCAGTTGGTTTTTCTTCCACTTGAGACAAAGTCTTATTCTTAATATATTTGTTATGTAGCAATTGTTGACACACTCCATCTTCAGTTAATAACTTGAAAAGACATTTGCTTAACAAACATTTATTTTTCAATTCAAGCACTTCAACAGCGAGACCCCCTTGATCCTTTGGTCTACAGATGATATTCCAACGAGATAATCTATATTTCTTTTTGTGTTCATCAGATTGCCAAAAAAATCGAGATCTATAAAAATCAAGTCTCTTCATCACTCCTTTAGGAATCTCTAGGAAGGATAACATCAACATAGGTAGACTAGTGAGAACGGAATTGATAAGGATAAGTCTATCACCATAAGATAGCATTTTACCCCGCCAACATCCTAACTTTGCAGCAAACAGATTTTCCACTGGGTTCCATTCCGAATTACGAAGCATTCTGTGATGGATCGGAATGCCTAGGTACTTGAGTGGCAAAGATCCGGATGCACACCCAAAAATTTCTTTATATTGATGTTTCATATCCGATGCTTTGCCAAAACAAAATAATTCACTCTTATGAAAATTTATTTTTAACCCCGACAACTGCTCAAATATGCACAGAATGAGCTTCATATTAACCGCTTTTTCTAAGTCATGCTCCATAAAAATAATAGTATCATCCGCATACTGCAACACCGACACACCCCCTCCACCAAACGAGGAATTAAACTACCCACATGACCAGCTTCTTTTGCTCGTGCAATTAAAATCGCTAACATATCAGCTACAATATTGAACAAAATAGGAGATAACGGATCCCCTTGTCTCAGACCCTTTTTAGTTTGGAAATTATGACCAATATCATCATTAACTTTTATCCCGACACTACCGCCTGTACAAAATGTTTAACACGATCACACCAAATGGGATCAAATCCCTTCATCCGCAAGACTTGTTGAAGGAAAGGCCATTTCACCTTATCATATGCCTTCTCGAAATCAATTTTAAAGAGAACCCCATCCATCTTTTTACGGTTTAATTCATGAGTCGTCTCATGCAAAACAACAACTCCTTCCAAAATGTGTCTCCCAGGCATAAAAGCCGTCTGAGTAGGTTTGACCACAGTGTGCGCCACAACCGACACACGGTTGGTAGCCACTTTGATAAAAAAATTAAAACTAACATTAAGCAAACATATCGGTCTATACTGCTGAATTTGTATTGCGTTCTCTTTTTTTGGTAACAATGTTATAATCCCGAAGTATAATTTGAACAAAGGAAGCCTCGCGGCCTGAAAGTGGCCGAACATGGCCATGAGATCCTCTTTAATGACATCCCAAAATCTCTCATAAAACTTTGCAGGAAAACCATGAGGCCCCGGCGATTTATTATGTTCCATTTGGGTAATGGCTTGAAAGACTTCTTCCTCAGTAAAATTTGCTGTTAGGAGAACATTCTCCTCCTCAGTCAGCTGTGTGATGTCATCCATATGATTTCTATCATTTGAACATAATTATCCTCTGGTGGTCCAAAGAGTTTCTTATAATATTCGGTAATGTACACTTTTAAGTTATCATCTCCAACAATTGTACCTTCTTCTTGCTCTAGTTGGAAAATTTTCTTCTTTCTATGTTCGCCATTTGCGATCAAATGGAAGTACTTTGTATTATTGCCTCCCTCCTGTATGTATTTTACCTTAGCCCTTTGTGCCCATTTAATCTCCTCATCCCGATAAATTTTATTCAATTGCTCATTTGCTTGTTTTAAATTAAACCTCTCCCTCTCAGTTAGAGGACAAGTCTCTGCTTGAATATCTAGGAAATCTATTACATTTAATAGACGTTCCTTCTGTTTTTTGTATTTTCCACTTAAATTTTTTGCCCATCCCCGCAAAAACCTTCGCAAATGTCTAATTTTATTTTGCCAAGTTTTCATCGGCGTTTTGCCAATAGGACCAGCCGCCCATTCAGTTGCAACCAACTCATTAAAACATCTTGCTCAAACCAAGACAACTCGAATGAGAAACGGGCCGTATTCCCTATGGGCCTTACTACCTGAATCTATTACATTTAACAGACGTTCCTATCGGTGCTTTGTTAGAGCAGGTCTAACAGACCCCGTAAAAGGGGCAAACCCGTATAATAACTGCCAGAATACGGGTTTGAGCTCTACCCGGCCGTCTAGCAGACCCCGTAAAAACGGCCCCCGCTTCGATTTTTGCTGTTTTCGATTACGGGGCGGGTCTTCGCCCCTTACTTGTACGGGGTGGGAGAGCAAATACAGGGCCAACCCCCCACTCGTGGCGGGCTGAAATTTCAGGAAATCTAACCGTTTCGCGATTTGCCTCGCCGGAATCCGGCTAAATTCCGGCGAACTGCAGCCGGGGCGGGGCTGGGCGAGCATGGCCGGGGGCGGCGCGAGCACGACCGGAGCGGGGTGGGGCTGGCCGGAGCGAGGCGGGGCGGGGCGAGGGTGGCCGGGGGCGGCGCGCCATGGCCGGGGCGGGGCGAGGGCGGCGCGGTCGGGAGCGGGGCGAGGCGAGGGCGGCCAGGGCCGGGGCGGGGCGAGGACGGCCGGGGGCGGCGCGGTCGGGAGCGGAGCGGGGCGGGGCGAGGGCGGCCGGGGCCGGAGCGGGGCGAGGAGAGGGCGGCCGGGGGTGGGGCGGCCATGGCCGGGGCGGGGGAGCACGGTGGCAGGCCGGGAGTTGGCTAGAGGAAGAAGATGAGGGGAGTTTTTTTTTTGATTCGGCATATTTTGAGAATATTCCATTTTACAGGGTGAGTTTACAGGTTCTGCTAGATTGGACGCGTTTTTGGCCGGTGAAAAACGAATACAGGGTCCTCTACTCGCGTTTTAAGGGGCGAAAAAATACGGGGCCTGTTAGACATGCTCTTATCTCAGGCAATTGCATTTTCTTCTGTTGTTCTGTCCCTAAAAATTCAGCGGTACTCAGAATTTCGAATGTAAAACATAAAAATCAGAAAATTCCGGTCCATTAAACAGCATGAAACGATACAACAGATTCACCTCAACAAGTTTACTACGATTTTTCTACTCTTGAGCTCTGAATTAACTAGGCGAGATACAAAGGAAGCAGAGACAGAAACCTTACAAGAAAGACGTACAAGTCGCTAAGGCTTGTAGTCCCGGACACGACGATGACACGTCCGTCAGCCAAAGAGCAGCTCGGCGTGCGGGCGCAGCTTCCTGCAAACATTGTTGATGGTGGCCGTGGAGACGCCGGTGGCCGCCGCTACGGCCCAGAGGACGTCGGGCCTTTCGGCGCCGGCGCGCTCGAGGGCGAAGCAGACGACGCCTGCCGCAACGGACTCGCCGTTGTGCGGCACCACCTCCAGATCGCTCTCCTCCAGCCGCCGCGCCGCCTCCATCGCCGCCGTCGCCTCCCCGTCCCCCATGCCGACCAGCTGACAGAAGCGACGCATGTAGCCGGACGCGCGCACCACTCCGACGCCCGTCGCCCGGCCGGCGGCCTCCTCCCCGAGCCGCCTCCTGATGTGCTTGGCCAGCCTGGAGATCTCCACCCTTGCCGCTGCGCCGCGTTCGGCCGTCGCCGAGGCCAGCTCCTTGAGCGACCGCGGCGAGCCCTCGCTGCGGCAGGCGATGGAGAGGCAGGCCGCGTACAGTGGCTCAGTGCTCCGGACCTTGGACCAGCCCCGGAACCCCGACCACGCCCCCTCCATCTTCCTGAACACCTCCTGGGCCCGCTCCGCAGTGGCTGTTGAGAGCCCGAGCCAGACCGCCATGCTCGCAATTGTTGCCTCGTAGCCCTCCTCCGTGCCCGGTCCAGGCCCGAGCCTAAGCGTGGCGTCGACAAGCGCCGTCGAGATGCGAGGCATCTGCCCCTTCTTGTGTAGGGTCGAGGCGGCGCCGCCGAGGCGCATAGTGTTGTCGATCGCCGCCGCTAGGGTGACGTGGTCGCCGACCGGGTAGTGGAATGGTGTAAATGGTTCGATGGTGGCGGCTTGTCGGCTTGCCATTTATATATGGGAATTGGAAGCTCGGTGGCACGACGCGGCGTAGCTGGCCGTCTGATCTGAATTGAACGGTCCAGATCCTTGCCATTTTCACAATTCTTTCCTTATGTATTCTGTTTCAGGGTTTTACTTCTTTGGTTTCGTTAAATCTAGGTCATGTAGAATCTTTTGAGCCGTTTGATATCTTCTTGAGATCTGCACAAGATTGTAGACAGCCCACGAGACTACGGATGCCCTATCTCGAATACGGTATTGTATTGGAAAGAAACTAATTAAATTTGGTGACAGATACGCCGCGTTAAAATTTTAGGATAGGAGTTAATATTTTCTGCTTTCGGTACTTTTCTATTACCTATTGTACAATTACACCTACTATTTTCCGGACTTTTACATGTTGACAACTATTGTCGTGCATTCGAAAGAGGTACCTTCGACAAACAATGACGTCATCATTTTAACACGCCCGTTTCTAAAATTTTAAAAGTTGACGCTCATGAATGGAAGCGCAAATCGATATACATTTTCAGCATTGTCTTTGTTCCGATGAGAAAGCCGAAATATTTCGGAACTAAATATGTATCGATAATTTCGTTTCCTCAATTGTTTGAATTGTACTAGTTTTTGGACTATATATCAAATGCATTTTGAACTACAACTCTTCTTTTTTCCAAGAGAGTTTCTTTCTTTTTTAACTTATATAACCCCCTGTATTTATTTTTCATTGAGCTTTCTGGTTCACAAAACTCCATGAATCATGGTAAGTCCATCTAGCCGTGGCAGTTCCGGAGAAGTAGAAGCAGAAACAAACGGAACCGGATCGAGAATCCACAACTCCGAGTCGAACTGGTGTTCGCGTGCACGCGTAGGCCCCACGCACCCCGCACCGACCTAGTATGATCCGTCCATAAATAGTAGCGCACTCCTCCTCTCAGCCCGTTTCACCAAACATCGATCGTAGTCGCAAACTCACGCCGCCGCAACCCCGATCACATTGCATAGGCACCGACACCGAGCGCGCGCGCGCTAATCAAACGTACCGATCGAGCGCGCGGCAGCAATGCACAGCTCGCCGGCGGACGAGCGGGTGTACTGCCCGGACTGCCACCGCGCGACGGAGGTGGTCCTCGACCACGCCACCGGCGACACCATCTGCACCGAGTGCGCGCTCGTCCTCGACGCGCACTACGTCGACGAGGGCTCCGAGTGGCGCACCTTCAGCGACGACGGCGGCGGCGACGACCGCGACCCCAGCCGCGTCGGCTCCACGGGCGACCCCTTCCTCGATGCCAAGCTCTCCACCGGCATCACCTACGCCAAGAAGCCCGCCGCCGCCGCAGGCGCAGGCGACAACTCCAAATCCCTGCCCAGGATGTCGGTGCCCTTCGACGACGGCTCGGCCTCCGACAGGGCCCTCGTCGACGCCTTCCGCGGCATCTCCGACATGGCGGACCGGCTCGGCCTCGTGGCCACCATCCGGGACCACGCCAAGGAGACGTTCAAGAAGCTCGACGACGCCAAGGGCTGCCCGCGCGGCCGCAACCGGGACGCCGTCTACGCCGCATGCCTCTACATCGCCTGCCGCAACCTCGGCATGCCGCGCACCTACAAGGAGCTCGCCTCCGTAACCGCAGAAGGCGCCGCCGCCAGGAAGGACATCGGCAAGATGACGCTGCACATCAAGAAGCTGCTCGGCGAGGAGGACGGCCAGGTCATGGACATCGGCGTCGTGCGCGCGTCCGACTACCTGCGCCGCTTCTGCTCCAGGCTCGGCCTGGGAAACCAGGAGGTGCGCGACGCCGGGGAGGCCGTGCGGAGGCTCGAGGAGGGCCTCGACGTGCGCCGCAACCCAGAGTCCATCGCCGCCGCAATCATCTACATGGTCGTGCAGCGCGCCGGCGCCGGCAGGACGGTCAAGGACGTGTCCGTTGCAACCGGCGTCGCAGAGGGAACCATCAAGGAGGCGCACAAGGACCTAACCCCGCACGCCCAGATGCTCTTCGGATCAGCGATCGGCCCCCCATAAACGTTTTGATTCTTGGCAGCTCATTACGTATGTGTTCTTTGCACTATCTTGAGATTGGACATGTGAGATTTGTGTTCGACGACAACGCCGTTTTGTAAGTACCGAATCATTCGTCAATGAATCTGTGCTTGGTTGTGTTAGTTCCAGAGTCATGAACCGAGGTGTGTCTGATTTCAGACATACTATTTGCCAACCTAGCAGGCGACTCGTGAACGATCTCATGATCGATGAGTTGATGACGGACGTGAGAACTTCGAATAAGTTCGGGATCGGCATTTTTTTTACCGAAATTTGAAGTCCAGAGTTTCTCGTCTAAACGTACAGATATCGCCTAGTTCAAATAAAAATTATAAAATTCAAGTTTTGGTAGAATTTCTTTGAAAACTGAATCCGGGATCGCTGGATTGGAAACTCCAATAGGTGGTTTCAGCGGAGTTTCGCTGGCGGGGACTGCCACAAGCAAAGAGAGCCAAGCGGTCTTATTGCTGCAATTCTTATCAACGTGTGTCCACATATATAGGTAGTGCATATCAGACAAAGTAAACTCAACACATTTGATGCAACTTGAATTGAATGATTCTACTTCAAGATGAAGTTAGTATGCATGTGTGCCTATTAGAATTGTTGAATCTAAAAGATGTATTTGGCCATGAAAATACAACAAACAAGAAATGCAACAATTCAAGGATATCTTGACAAACCCCTAATTAACAGTCCCTCTATTCCGTAGAGAAGGCCTATAAATTTGATCAAAAGTCAAATAGTGTAAAATTTGACTATTTTTTAGAATAAAATAGAAATATTTACAATATCAAATTAATCTTACTAGATACATTATGAAAAATTATACACCATTTGAATTTTGACCAAATTTATACATCTTATTTTACTATAGCTATGTATCATAGTATTTGATTTTTTTTCTACAAACATGGTCAAACTATACACCATTTTAATTTTGACCAAATTTATACGCCTTATTTTACAGAATAGGAGTAATTCATATATTTCAATTAATTTCTATTTACATATATTTTTATTACCAGATAATCATACACTCTAGAAACCTCGGTTAGCTTTAGGGCTCTCGGGCATAATATTTAAGTGAATAAAGATAGACACAAATATATAAATATAATTTCCATCATCTAAATACAATTAAAATATTCTACGAAGATTTGTGGTTTTGTTTTTTTCTTACCTGTACGAGTTGGTCTCCCAAAAATAAACAACTATCCCCTTACTTCATTGCAATAAACATTTTTTATTGATTGAAATGCATTTTGTACGATGAATGTTAAGCTATACTAAAAATATCATGTTGATAATTTTAATATCTAATAAAAATAGTTTTTAAGTTGTATACAAAGAGTATGTTATAGTCATAAGTAAGACAATTTAGTATAAATAATTAATAGCAACGATGGATACCCAAACGGGTAGTCCTATTAAGACGAGTCGCGCCATGATACTAGGGTTGTGTGTGGCATGCCCATGGGCGCCTCCTAGTGGACTTGCACATGAAGGAAGTCGGTCAATGCGGACAAGGGTGAGTCAGACAAAGAGGATATCAACGTGAATGTCAAGTCAAGGGCTTAGCCGTGATCTGGATGATTTGATACAGTAACCAACGGGTAGATACCTGGCAGGACACGATGTCTCCTAGACGGACGTGAATAGGCATTTTTAAACCAATTACATATCTAGATTTTAAAAATGCGAAATTAAATTAACATTTATTTTACAAACACAAAACTTAGATAAACTTGACTAAACTAAGTGCACCAACAACAAGTTAAGATAGGCATGACAACGCAAGATATATAACATAACTGGTAAGCAAGATATAAGTACTTCAAGCACGATAACTATCACAAGGAAGTAAACTCGGGTATAGAGATAACCGAGTCACACGGAGACGAAGATGAATTCTCGTGTTCCCTTACACGAAGTAAGATACACCGTTAGAGATGTCACAAAGGTCTGCCGACGGCACAAAGGCTCTCCTTCTTCTCCATGCCCCTCACGAAGAGAACCCCCCTTTATTTATGGCCAGATTTTTCTCCACTCTAGAGATGGCAAGCTCCACAACCACTTCACAACATCCTTGAATGAGAAGCCCGGGCCTCTTCACAATCTTCAACGAAGAGATCACCAAGGTACTAACTGCCAAGCCAAATAGGAGGTAACCCTCCAAGAGTAACAAGCTCATGGTCTCTCACTCGAACTAATCATAATGGAAAGCTCAAAACTACTGGATGCAAAGAAAACACCAAAGATGTTCAAATCCTTCACACTCAAATACCACCAAAACAACACGTGCTAGGGAGAAATTAGAGAGGAAGAACAATGGTGGATGTCAACCAATGACTCCAATATCTAGAACGAATGGGTTCCCTCACTTAGAGGAAGAATTGATTGGTGGGGATTTTAGATCTAGCTCTCCTATTTAAAAGCTCTCAAAAATATGCAAAAATCATATGAAAAATCATAGTACAACCATGGAGTAGAAACCACAAGATGAAAGTTTTGACCTATCTATAACAAAAAAACTGATAAAACCTCCAAACTCAAAAATGCAATAGAAGATGCATAAGAATTTCGTTTTCGATGAACTTAGACTTGTTTTAAAGCTAGAAGCTCAAGAACCTCACATAGAGAAACACTAGGAATCAACAATAATAATGGGATACAAAATATTCAAATTATTGTGCTCCCTAAGACGATGTGATCAAGTTCAACAACTGAAATCCCCTCTTGATAGTGCGGCTATCTATCCTATAATCCGGTCTCCCAACAACTACCTTGACACCGGAAAAAGAAATGCCTAGCAAGGTCATACCTCTGCCTTGCGCATCCCGCTTGATCTTGATGACAACGTTCCAAACTTTATCCAAGCCATAATGCTTCACTTGATCATTGTTTCTTCGTCGGGTCTCAAAATTTGCTCCACCACTATGAGATAGCTTCATTAAGGCACATCCTCACATGTATATTGTCACCAAGTGGACGTCTAGATTTAAGCATGTGAACTTCTCGAGATACTTATCTTGAACTTTTCCTTCTCAACTTGATGACGATCACCACTTGATGTCACCCTCTGATGGTCTATATGAGTTCTTACTTTTGATGCATGCCCATGTAAAGAAACCTAACCCGCATAGAAACACAAAGAAATATAGATAAAGTGTTAGTTCATAAAGAATAACTGACAAAGCTTACCATACTAGAAGATCACTTGATCCCGTGTGGTATATTCTTTTTGCTTCATGTTGATGACCTTGAATCATATATTCACTCTTTGACTGAGTCAAACTTGTATCTTATCACGCTCTTTCACAATATCTTGAGGTACATAAATAATCCTTCTTTTGACTACATGTTCTAAATCTTGGTCAACCATACCTCTAATCATGAGTCTATTATGACATCAACTTAGAGCCATATCTTGAATCGTTCTCTTGAAATAAAACTCTCAAGATCTTTATCCTACATGGATTAACATATAAGCTAGAGCATGTCATGTTTGAGTTCCATAGAAGAAATCCATCTTCATTTCATCTTCTTGATCATATGATATTAGTATATATTTATGTTTATGACATCCACTTAAATCCAACACATGGACGACAGGCATAATCAATCAAACATTAGTACATAAAGATTATCATTAATTACCAAAACCACACATAGGGGCAATGCATCCTTACAATATCTTCCTAAACCCTACATGAGTCCTATATATAAGGCCCTGCTAGAGGTCTCTAAACCTTACATTCACATTCCATCTAGCTGAGTCGTTAATACCTCCTTTGATGTCCCTTGTAATTGATCTAAGAAATAAAAATTCAAGCACGAGTATGTCTTTACCTACATTGAGAGGGACCGGACCAGGGTACCTCTTGTGTGCCTACGTTGTCCTAGGAATTTCCAATGTCACCATCGTGTTTCACCTCATCTAAGCTAACCCATGTAGCATATGTCTCTACAATACACTGATAGTTGGCACCCACCACAGGAAAGATGGCATCTGGACTGATGTTCCTGGCGGGATAACGCCCTCCGATCGGTGACAAGATCGCGTTCCATATCTACAACTTCGACTGTCATCTCTCGCCGCAGCTACGATCCAGCACTGATCCTAGCTGCATGCATGCGCACGCGCAGAAGTGCATCAACACCTACAACAGTGCGATGGGGCGGGCTTTGTAGGATAACGTTGCATAGAAAACAAAAATTTTCCTACCGCGAACACGCAATCCAAGCCAAGATGCAATCTAGAAGACGGTAGCAACGAGGGGGTATCGAGTCTCACCCTTGAAGAAATTCCAAAGCCTACAAGATGAGGCTCTTGTTGCTGCGGTAGACGTTCACTTGCCGCTTGCAAAAGCGCGTAGAAGATCTTGATCACGATCGCTTCCGGCGCCACGAACGGTCAGCACCTCCGTACTCGGTCACACGTTCGGTTGTTGATGAAGACGACGTCCACCTCCCCGTTCCAGCGGGCAGCGGAAGTAGTAGCTCCTCTTGAATCCGACAGCACGACGGCGTGGTGTCGGTGGTGGTGGAGAAATCCGGCGGAGCTTCGCTTAGGCGTGCGGGATGTGGTGGAGGAGAGATACCGCTAGGGTTTGGGGAGAGAGGGGAGGCTAGGGCGCCGGCCAAGGGCAGCCCTAGGTGGTGCGGCCAAGAGTGGGCAGCCCCTCCCTCTCCTCCTCAATATATAGGTGGAAATCCCCAAGTGTTGGTATCCAAGTCTTCGAATAAGACCCCAACAATGAAACCTCCCATATGTAGGGAAACCTACCCAAGGTGGGAATCCCACTTGGGGTGGGATTCCCCCCTTCCATGAGGGGGTTGGCCGGCCACCCTAGGGGAGTCCACCTTGGACTCCTCCCCTTTAGGGTTGGCTGGCCATGCAAGGTGGAGTCCCTCCAGGACTCTACTTTCCATGGTGATTTCTTCCGGACTTTTCTAGAACCTTCTAGAACCTGCCATAAATGCACTGGATCATTTCCAAACTTGGAATATGACTTCCTATATATGAATCTTATTCTCCGGACCATTCCGGAACTCCTCGTGATTTCCGGGATCTCATCCGGGACTCCGAACAAATATTCGAACTCCATTCCATATTCAAGATCTACCATTTAAACATCCAACTTTAAGTGTGTCACCCTACGGTTCGTGAACTATGCGGACATGGTTGAGTACTCACTCCGACCAATAACCAATAGCGGGATCTGGAGATCCATAATGGCTCCCACATATTCAACGATGACTTCAGTGATCGAATGAACCATTCACATACGATACCAATTCCCTTTGTCACGCGATATTTTTACTTGTCCGAGGTTTGATCATCGGTATCACTCTATACCTTGTTCAACCTCGTCTCTCGACAAGTACTCTTTACTCGTACCGTGGTATGTGGTCTCTTATGAACTTATTCATATGCTTGCAAGACATTAGACGACATTCCACCGAGAGGGCCCAGAGTATATCTATCGGTCATCGGGATGGACAAATCCCACTGTTGATCCATATGCCTCAACTCATACTTTCCGGATACTTAATCCCACCTTTATAACCACCCATTTACGC
>NC_061511.1:227522708-227694128 GCF_022539505.1 Lolium rigidum | reverse complement strand
TGGGCATTACGACAAAGTACATAGACCGCCATCCAACTGCATCTATGCCTAAAAAGTCCACCTTCGAGGTTATCATCCGAACCCCTCCGATATTAAGTTGCAAGCAACGGACAATTGCATTAAGTATGGTGCGTAATGTAATCAACAACTACATCCTTAGACATAGCATCAATGTTTTATCCCTAGTGGCAACAGCACAACACAACCTTAGAACTTTCTGTCACTTGTCCCGGTGTCAATGCGGGCATGAACCCACTATCGAGCATAAGTACTCCCTCTTGGAGTTACAAGCATCTACTTGGCCGGAGCATCTACTAGTAACGGAGAGCATGCAAGATCATAAACAACACATAAGCATAACTTTGATAATCAACATAACAAGTATTCTCTATTCATCGGATCCCAACAAACGCAACATATAGAATTACGGATAGATGATCTTGATCATGTTAGGCAGCTCACAAGATCCGACAATGATAGCACAATGGGGAGAAGACAACCATCTAGCTACTGCTATGGACCCATAGTCCAGGGGTAGACTACTCACACATCACACCGGAGGCGACCATGGCGGCGTAGAGTCCTCCGGGGATGATTCCCCTCTCCGGCGAGGTGCCGGAGGCGATCTCTGGATCCCCCGAGATGGGATCGGCGGCGACGGCGTCTCCGGAAGGTTTTCCGTATCGTGGCTCTCGGTGCTCGGGGGTTTCGTCACGGAGGCTTTAAGTAGGCGGAAGGGCAAGTCAAGAGGCGGCACGGGGGCCCACACCATAGGCCGGCGCGGCCGGGGTGGGGCCGCGCCGCCCTAGGGTTTGGCCACCCCGTGGCCCCTCGTTCGTCTCGTCTTCGGACTTCCGGAAGCTTCGTGGAAAAATAGGCCCCCGGGCTTTGATTTCGTCCAATTCCGAGAATATTTCCTTACTAGGATTTCTGAAACCAAAAACAGCGAGAAAACAGAATCGGCACTTCGGCATCTTGTTAATAGGTTAGTTCAAGAAAATGCACGAATATGACATAAAGTGTGCATAAAACATTTAGATAACATCAATAATGTGGCATGGAACATAAGAAATTATCGATACGTCGGAGACGTATCAGCATCCCCAAGCTTAGTTCTGCTCGTCCCGAGCAGGTAAAACGATAACACGGATAATTTACGGAGTGACATGCCATCATAATCTTGATCATACTATTTGTAAAGCATATGTAGTGAATGCAGCGATCAAAACAATGTGTATGACATGAGTAAACAAGTGAATCATAAAGCAAAGACTTTTCATGAATAGCACTTCAAGACAAGCATCAATAAGTCTTGCATAAGAGTTAACTCATAAAGCAATAATTCAAAGTAAAGGTATTGAAGCAACACAAAAGAAGATTAAGTTTCAGCGGTTGCTTTCAACTTGTAACATGTATATCTCATGGATATTGTCAACATAGAGTAATATAATAAGTGCAATAAGCAAGTATGTAGGAATCAATGCACAGTTCACACAAGTGTTTGCTTCTTGAGGTGGAGAGAAATAGGTGAACTGACTCAACATTGAAAGTAAAAGAATGGTCCTCATAGAGGAAAAGCATCGATTGCTATATTTGTGCTAGAGCTTTGATTTTGAAAACATGAAACAATTTTGTCAACGGTAGTAATAAAGCATATGCATCATGTAAATTATATCTTATAAGTTGCAAGCCTCATGCATAGTGTACCAATAGTGCCCGCACCTTGTCCTAATTAGCTTGGACTACCTGGATTATCACCGCAATACATATGCTTTAACCAAGTTTCACAAAGGGGTACCTCTATGCCGCCTGTACAAAGGTCTAAGGAGAAAGCTCGCATTTGGATTTCTCGCTTTTGATTATTCTCAACTTAGACATCCATACCGGGACAACATAGACAACAGATAATGGACTCCTCTTTTAACGCTTTAAGCATTTGACAACAATTAATTCTTTTCTCATTAGAGACTTGAGGATATTTGTCCAAAACTGAAACTTCCACCATGAATCATGGCTTTAGTTAGCGGCCCAATGTTCTTCTCTCACAATATGCATGCTCAAACCATTCAACTCGGTGTAGATCGCCCTTACTTCGGACAAGATGAACATGCATAGCAACTCACATGAAATTCAACAATGAGTTGATGGCGTTCCCCGATGAACATGGTTATCGCACAACAAGCAACTTAATAAGAGATAAAGTGCATAATTACATATTCAATACCACAATAGTTTTTAAGCTATTTGTCCCATGAGCTATATATTGCAAAGGTGAATGATGGAATTTTAAAGGTAGCACTCAAGCAATTTACTTTGGAATGGCGGGAAAATACCATGTAGTATAGTTAGGTATGGTGGACACAAATGGCATAGTGGTTGGCTCAAGTATTTTGGATGCATGAGAAGTATTCCCTCTCGATACAAGGTTTAGGCTAGCAAGGCTTATTTGAAACAAACACAAGGATGAACCGGTGCAGCAAAACTCACATAAAAGACATATTGAAAACATTATAAGACTCTACACCGTCTTCCTTGTTGTTCAAACTCAATACTAGAAATTATCTAGACCTTAGAGAGACCAATTATGCAAACCAAATTTTAGCATGCTCTATGTATTCTTCACTAATAGGTGCAAAGCATATGATGCAAGAGCTTAAACATGAGCACAACAATTGCCAAGTATCACATTACCCAAGACATTGATAGCAATTACTACATGTATCATTTTCCAATTCCAACCATATAACAATTTAACGAAGGAGAAACTTCGCCATGAATACTATGAGTAGAAACCAAGGACATACTTGTCCATATGCTACAGCGGAGCGTGTATCTCTCCCATAAAGTGAATGCTAGGATCCATTTTATTCAAACAAAACAAAAACAAAAACAAACCGACGCTCCAAGAAAAAGCACATAAGATGTGATGGAATAAAAATATAGTTTCAGGGGAGGAACGTGATAATGTTGTCGATGAAGAAGGGGATGCCTTGGGCATCCCCAAGCTTAGACGCTTGAGTCTTCTTGATATATGCAGGGGTGAACCACCGGGTGCATCCCCAAGCTTAGAGCTTTCACTCTCCTTGATCATGTTGCATCATACTCCTCTCTTGATCCTTGAAAACTTCCTCCACACCAAACTCGAAACAACTCATTAGAGGGTTAGTGCACAATATAAATTGACATATTCAGAGGTGACACAATCATTCTTAACACTTCTGGACATTGCATAATGCTACTGGACATTAGTGGATCAAAGAAATTCATCCAACATAGCGAAAGAGGCAATGCGAAATAAAAGGCAGAATCTGTCAAAACAGAACAGTTCGTATTGACGAATTTTAAAATGGCACCAGACTTGCTCAAATGAAAATGCTCAAATTGAATGAAAGTTGCGTACATATCGGAGGATCATGCTCGTAAATTGGCATAATTTTCTGAGCTACCTACAGGGAGATAGACCCAGATTCGTGACAGCAAAGAAATCTGGAACTGCGCAGTAATCCAAATCTAGTACTTACTTTTCTATCAACGGCTTAACTTGGCACAACAAAACACAAAACTAAGATAAGGAGAGGTTGCTACAGTAGTAAACAACTTCCAAGACACAAAATAAAAACAAAGTACTGTAGGTAAAAACATGGGTTGTCTCCCATAAGCGCTTTTCTTTAACGCCTTTCAGCTAGGCGCGAAAGTGTATATCAAGTATTATCGAAGGGTGGTGCGTCAACCTTACCTTGGGCTTTACCCTTACCTTTCTTATTGTTTTTCCTTCCCTTTGGTTTAGGGAATATATGATTTCCCCCTGGCATAGAGGTGAATTTCAGAGTGCCTTTTCCCACATCAATGATCTGCTCCCAATAGTTTCAACGAGGATCTCCCGAGTATGATTTTTCCTGTTTCAATAACAAGATAATCAATGGATATTGTTCTTCCAAGTATGGTTGTATGCACACCTGCAGCTACTCCCTTAGGAATTATAATAGAGTTATCAATGAGAGTTATCTCTTCTCCTCCTTCTTCGACTCCCCAAAGTTTCAAAGATTTATAAATGCTTTCGGGCATAAGGCAAAATTCATACATAATATCACGAGTAGGCATGAAGAGTTCGATCACCGATAACAATTTTAACAGCAGGATCCCATAATGAAAGTTCAGAGTTCACTAAAACTTGATCAAGACGGTTACGAATGTATCCATAATTTTCATTTAAGCGAGATGCACTTGTCTCAAGAGTATTTAATCTATTATGAATGCCGATAAGGGCTGAATCAAAATTATTAGCTGAATCATGTGATGCAACCAACTTCTTTATGGCATTAAAAGCTTGATCCCCATTGCAATGGAGGAAATCTCCTCCCACTAAAGTATCCAAAGCATATCTATAGCGAACCATAAGACCAAAATAAAAATTACTAAGGAGCAAACTTAGAGTCATTTGAGGTTCGGTTTCACGATAAGAAGTAAAAATTCTAGACCAAGCATCCTTAAAACTCTCCTCATCCCCTTGTTTAAAAGTGAAGACTAATTCTTCAGGCGAAGAAGTAACAGGTTCAGAGCTAGACATGGTAACAAAAAGTAACTAAATATATATTTTTTTGTATTTTCAATATTGAGTAAAAGACAATAAAGCAAACTAGATAAAGTAAATGCAAGTAAACTAATTTTTTTGTGTTTTCAATATAGCAAACAAGATAGCAAATAAAGTAAAACTAGCAACTAATTTTTTTGTATTTTGATTTAGTGCAGCAAACAAAGTAGTAAATAAAATTAAGCAAGACAAAAACAAAGTAAAGAGATTGAGAAGTGGAGACTCCCCTTGCAGCGTGTCTTGATCTCCCCGGCAACGGCGCCAGAAATTTGCTTGATGCGCGTGGTTGACGTATTGTCTTTTCGTTCGACACGCGTCCGTTGGGAACCCTGATGGCGTGTATTTCACACGTTCGTTGGGCAACCCCAAGAGGAAGGTATGATGAGCACAGCAGCAAGTTTTCCCTCAGAAAGAAACCAAGGTTTATCGAACCAGGAGGAGCCAAGAAGCACGTTGAAGGTTGATGGCGGCGGGATGTAGTGCGGCGCAACACCGGAGATTCCGGCGCCAATGTGGAACCTGCACAACACAACCAAAGTACTTTGCCCCAACGAAACGAGTGAGGTTGTCAATCTCACCGGCTTGCTGTAACAAAGGATTAACCGTATTGTGTGGAAGATGATTGTTTGCGAGAGAAAACAGTAAAAACAAGTATTGCGATAGATTGTATTTCGAGTAAAGAGAATTGGACCGGGGTCCACGAGTTCACTAGAGGTGTCTCTCCCATAAGACGAACAGCATGTTGGGTGAACAAATTACAGTTGGGCAATTGACAAATAAAGAGAGCATGACAATGCACATACATATCATGATGAGTATAGTGAGATTTAATTGGGCATTACGACAAAGTACATAGACCGCCATCCAACTGCATCTATGCCTAAAAAGTCCACCTTCAGGTTATCATCCGAACCCCCTCCAGTATTAAGTTGCAAGCAACAGACAATTGCATTAAGTATGGTGCGTAATGTAATCAACAACTACATCCTTAGACATAGCATCAATGTTTTATCCCTAGTGGCAACGAGCACAACACAACCTTAGAACTTTACGTCACTCTGTCCCAGGTGTCAATGCAGGCATGAACCCACTATCGAGCATAAGTACTCCTCTTGGAGTTAAAAGCATCTACTTGGCCAGAGCATCTACTAGTAACGGAGAGCATGCAAGATCATAAACAACACATAAGCATAACTTTGATAATCAACATAACAAGTATTCTCTATTCATCGGATCCCAACAAACGCAACATATAGAATTACGAGATAGATGATCTTGATCATGATAGGCAGCTCACAAGATCCGACAATGATAGCACAATGGGGAGAAGACAACCATCTAGCTACTGCTATGGACCCATAGTCCAGGGGTAGACTACTCACTCATCACTCCGGAGGCGACCATGGCGGTGTAGAGTCCTCCGGGAGATGATTCCCCTCTCCGGCAGGGTGCCGGAGGCGATCTCCAGGATCCCCCGAGATGGGATCGGCGGCGACGGCATCTCAGTAAGGTTTTCCGTATCGTGGCTCTCGGTACTGGAAGTTTCGTCACGGAGGCTTTAAGTAGGCGGAAGGGCAAGTCGAGAGGGGGCACAGGGGCCCCAGATGACAGGGCGGCGCGGCCAAGGGGGGCCGCGCCGCCCTAGGGTTTGGCTCCCCGTGGCCCCACTTCCTTTCGTCTTCGGACTTCGGAAGCTTCGTGAGAAAATAGGCCTCCGGGCTTTTATTTCGTCCAATTCCGAGAATATTTCTTTACTAGGATTTCTGAAACCAAAAACAGCAGAAAACGACAATCGGCACTTCGGCATCTTGTTAATAGGTTAGTTCCGGAAAATGCACGAATATGACATAAAGTGTGCATAAAACATGTAGATAACATCAATAATGTGGCATGGAACACAAGAAATTATCGATACGTTGGAGACGTATCGGCATCCCCAAGCTTAGTTACGCTCGTCCCGAGCAGGTAAAACGATAACAAAGATAATTTCTGGAGTGACATGCCATCATAATCTTGATCATACTATTTGTAAAGCATATGTAGAGAATGCAGCGATCAAAACAATGTGTATGACATGAGTAAACAAGTGAATCATAAAGCAAAGACTTTTCATGAATAGCACTTCAAGACAAGCATCAATAAGTCTTGCATAAGAGTTAACTCATAAAGCAATAATTCAAAGTAAAGGTATTGAAGCAACACAAAAGAAGATTAAGTTTCAGCGGTTGCTTTCAACTTGTAACATGTATATCTCATGGATATTGTCAACATAGAGTAATATAATAAGTGCAATAAGCAAGTATGTAGGAATCAATGCACAGTTCACACAAGTGTTTGCTTCTTGAGGTGGAGAGAAATAGGTGAACTGACTCAACATTGAAAGTAAAAGAATGGTCCTCATAGAGGAAAAGCATCGATTGCTATATTTGTGCTAGAGCTTTGATTTTGAAAACATGAAACAATTTTGTCAACGGTAGTAATAAAGCATATGCATCATGTAAATTATATCTTATAAGTTGCAAGCCTCATGCATAGTGTACCAATAGTGCCCGCACCTTGTCCTAATTAGCTTGGACTACCTGGATTATCACCGCAATACATATGCTTTAACCAAGTTTCACAAAGGGGTACCTCTATGCCGCCTGTACAAAGGTCTAAGGAGAAAGCTCGCATTTGGATTTCTCGCTTTTGATTATTCTCAACTTAGACATCCATACCGGGACAACATAGACAACAGATAATGGACTCCTCTTTTATGCATAAGCATGTGGCAACAATTATTATTCTCATATGAGATTGAGGATATGTGTCCAAGACTGAAACTTCCACCATGAATCATGGCTTTAGTTAGCGGCCCAAAGTTCTTCTCTAACAACATGCATGCTCCAACCATGAAGGTGGTAGATCTCTCTTGCTTCAGACAAGACGGACATGCATAGCAACTCACATGATATCCAACAAGGAATAGTTGATGGCGTCCCCAGAAACATGGTTACCGCTCAACAAGCAACTTAATAAGAGATAAAGTGCATAAGTACATATTCAATACTACAATAGTTTTTAAGCTATTTGTCCCATGAGCTATATATTGCAAAGGTGAATGATGGAATTTTAAAGGTAGCACTCAAGCGATTTACTTTGGAATGGCGGGTAAATACCATGTAGTAGGTAGGTATGGTGGACACAAATGGCATAGTGGTTGGCTCAAGGATTTTGGATGCATGAGAAGTATTCCCTCTCGATACAAGGTTTAGGCTAGCAAGGTTATTTGAAACAAACACAAGGATGAACGGTACAGCAAAACTCACATAAAAGACATATTGTAAACATTATAAGACTCTACACCGTCTTGTTGTTCAAACTCAAAACTAGAAATTATCTAGACCTTAGAGAAACCAAATATGCAAACCAAATTTTAGCATGCTCTATGTATTTCTTCATTAATGGGTGCAAAGCATATGATGCAAGAGCTTAAACATGAGCACAACAATTGCCAAGTATCACATTACCCAAGACATTTATAGCAATTACTACATGTATCATTTTCCAATTCCAACCATATAACAATTTAACGAAGGAGAAACTTCGCCATGAATACTATGAGTAGAAACCAAGGACATATTTGTCCATATGCTACAGCGGAGCGTGTATCTCTCCCATAAAGTGAATGCTAGGATCCATTTTATTCAAACAAAACAAAAACAAAAACAAACCGACGCTCCAAGAAAAAGCACATAAGATGTGGCCGAATAAAAATATAGTTTCAGGGGAGGAACCTGATAATTTGTCGATGAAGAAGGGGATGCCTTGGGCATCCCCAAGCTTAGACGCTTGAGTCTTCTTGATATATGCAGGGGTGAACCACCGGGTGCATCCCCAAGCTTAGAGCTTTCACTCTCCTTGATCATGTTGCATCATACTCCTCTCTTGATCCTTGAAAACTTCCTCCACACCAAACTCGAAACAACTCATTAGAGGGTTAGTGCACAATATAAATTGACATATTCAGAGGTGACACAATCATTCTTAACACTTCTGGACATTGCATAATGCTACTGGACATTAATGGATCAAAGAAATTCATCCAACATAGCGAAAGAGGCAATGCGAAATAAAAGGCAGAATCTGTCAAAACAGAACAGTTCGTATTGACGAATTTTAAAATGGCACCAGACTTGCTCAAATGAAAATGCTCAAATTGAATGAAAGTTGCGTACATATCTGAGGATCATGCTCGTAAATTGGCGTAATTTTCTGAGCTACCTACAGGGAGGTGGACCCAGATTCGTGACAGCAAAGAAATCTGGAACTGCGCAGTAATCCAAATCTAGTACTTACTTTTCTATCAACGGCTTAACTTGGCACAACAAAACTCAAAACTAAGATAAGGAGAGGTTGCTACAGTAGTAAACAACTTCCAAGACACAAAATAAAAACAAAGTACTGTAGGTAAAAACATGGGTTGTCTCCCATAAGCGCTTTTCTTTAACGCCTTTCAGCTAGGCGCAGAAAGTGTGTATCAAGTAACATCGAGAGATGAAGCATCAACATCATAATTTGTTCTAATAATAGAATCATAAGGTACCTTTATTCTCTTTCTAGGGAAGTGTTCCATACCTTTCTTGAGAGGAAATTGATATTTTATATTACCTTCCCTCATATCAATAATAGCGCCAACAGTTCGAAGAAAAGGTCTTCCCAATATAATTGGACAAGATGCATTGCATTCAATATCCAAGACAACAAAATCAACGGGAACAAGATTATTGTTAACGGTAATGCGAACATTATCAACTTTACCCAAAGGTTTCTTTGTAGAATGATCAGCAAGATTAACATCCAAATAACAATTTTTCAGCGGTGGCAAGTCAAGCATATTATAAATTTTCTTAGGCATAACAGAAATACTTGCACCAAGATCACATAAAGCATTACAATCAAAATCTTTAACCTTCATCTTAATGATGGGCTCCCAACCATCTTCTAGCTTTTTAGGAATAGAGGCTTCGCGCTCTAGTTTCTCTTCTCTAGCTTTTATGAGAGCATTTGTAATATGATGCGTGAAAGCCAAATTTATAGCACTAGCATTAGGACTTTTAGCAAGTTTTTGCAAGAACTTTATAACTTCAGAGATGTGGCAATCATCAAAATTCAAACCATTATAATCTAAAGCAATGGGATCATCATCCTCAATGTTGGAAAAAATTTCAGCAGCTTTATCACAGGCAGTTTCAGCAGTTTTAGTAGTTTCAGGCAGTTTTTCGCGCTTTGCATTAGAAGTGGAAACATTGCTAACACCAATTCATTTATTAGTATGAGTAGGAGGTGCAGCAACATGTGTAGCATTAGCATTACTAGTGGTGGTAATAGTCCAAACTTTAGCTATATTCTTCTCTTTAGCTAGTTTTTCATTTTCTTCTCTATCCCACCTAGCACGCAGTTCAGCCATTAATCTTATATTCTCATTAATTCTAACTTGGATGGAATTTGCTGTAGTAACAATTTTATTTTCAATATCCCTATTAGGCATAACTTTCGATTTCAAAAGATCAACATCGGAGGCAAGACTATCAACTCTAGAAACAAGAATATCAATTTTATTGAGCTTTTCCTCAACAGATTTGTTAAAGGCAGTTTGTGTACTAATAAATTCTTTAAGCATGGCCTCAAGTCCAGGGGGTGTATTCCTATTATTGTTGTAAGAATTTCCATAAGAATTACCATAGCCGTTGCCATTATTATAAGGATATGGCCTATAGTTGTTACTAGAATTGTTCCGGTAAGCATTGTTGTTGAAATTATTATTTTTAATGAAGTTTACATCAACATGTTCTTCTTGTGCAACCAATGAAGCTAACGGAACATTATTAGGATCAATATTAGTCCTATCATTCACAAGCATAGACATAATAGCATCAACCTTATCATTCAAGGAAGAGGATTCTTCAACAGAATTTACCTTCTTACCTTGTGGAGCTCTTTCCGTGTGCCATTCAGAGTAGTTGATCATCATATTATCAAGAAGCCTTGTTGCTTCACCAAGAGTGATGGACATAAAGGTACCTCCAGCAGCTGAATCCAATAAATTCCGCGAAGAAAAATTTAGTCCTGCATAGAAGGTTTGGATGATCATCCAAGTAGTCGATCCATGGGTTGGGCAATTTTTAACCGAGAGATTTCATTCTTTCCCAAGCTTGAGCAACATGTTCAGTATCTAATTGTTTAAAATTCATTATGCTACTCCTCAAAGATATAATTTTAGCAGGGGGATAATATCTACCAATAAAAGCATCCTTGCATTTAGTCCATGAATCAATACTATTCTTAGGCGAGAGATAGCAGCCAATCTTTAGCTCTTCCTCTTAATGAGAAAGGGAACAATTTTAGTTTAATAATATCACCATCTACATCTTTATATTTTTGCATTTCGCATAGTTCAACAAAATTATTAAGATGGGCAGCAGCATCATCAGAACTAATTCCGGAAAATTGATCTTTCATAACAAGATTCGAGTAAAGCGAGGTTTAATTTCAAAGAATTCTCGCTGTAGTAGCAGGTGGAGCAATAGGTGTGCATAAGAAATCATTATTATTTGTGGTTGTGAAGTCACACAACTTAGTATTTTCAGGGGTAGCCATTTTAGCAATAGTAAATAAAGCAAACTAGATAAAGTAAATGCAAGTAAACTAATTTTTTTGTGTTTTTGATATAGCAAACAAGATAGCAAATAAAGTAAAACTAGCAACTAATTTTTTGTATTTTGATTTAGTGCAGCAAACAAAGTAGTAAATAAAACTAAGCAAGACAAAAACAAAGTAAAGAGATTGAGAAGTGGAGACTCCCCTTGCAGCGTGTCTTGATCTCCCCGGCAACGGCGCCAGAAAATATGCTGGCGCGTAGTTGACGTGGGAGTTAGAAATCTTTGTGGTGTAGCTTTTCTTCGTTCCCCGGCAACGGCGCCAGAAAATATGCTTGATGGCGTGTATTTCACACGTTCGTTGGGCAACCCCAAGAGGAAGGTATGATGAGCACAGCAGCAAGTTTTCCCTCAGAAAGAAACCAAGGTTTATCGAACCGGGAGGAGCCAAGAAGCACGTTGAAGGTTGATGGCGGCGGGATGTAGTGCGGCGCAACACCGGAGATTCCGGCGCCAACGTGGAACCCGCACAACACAACCAAAGTACTTTGCCCCAACGAAACAGTGAGGTTGTCAATCTCACCGGCTTGCTGTAACAAAGGATTAACCGTATTGTGTGGAAGATGATTGTTTGCGAGAAAACGAGTAAAAACAAGTATTGCAGTAGATTGTATTTCAGTAAAGAGAATTGGACCGGGGTCCACAGTTCACTAGAGGTGTCTCTCCCATAAGACGAACAGCATGTTGGGTGAACAAATTACGGTTGGGCAATTGACAAATAAAGAGAGCATGACAATGCACATACATATCATGATGAGTATAGTGAGATTTAATTGGGCATTACGACAAAGTACATAGACCGCCATCCAACTCGCATCTATGCCTAAAAAGTCCACCTTCGGGTTATCATCCGAACCCCTCCGAGTATTAAGTTGCAAGCAACGAGACAATTGCATTAAGTATGGTGCGTAATGTAATCAACAACTACATCCTTAGACATAGCATCAATGTTTTATCCCTAGTGGCAACAAGCACAACACAACCTTAGAACTTTCGTCACTCGTCCCGGTGTCAATGCGGGCATGAACCCACTATCGAGCATAAGTACTCCCTCTTGGAGTTAAAAGCATCTACTTGGCCGGAGCATCTACTAGTAACGGAGAGCATGCAAGATCATAAACAACACATAAGCATAACTTTGATAATCAACATAACAAGTATTCTCTATTCATCGGATCCCAACAAACGCAACATATAGAATTACGGATAGATGATCTTGATCATGATAGGCAGCTCACAAGATCCGACAATGATAGCACAATGGGGAGAAGACAACCATCTAGCTACTGCTATGGACCCATAGTCCAGGGGTAGACTACTCACTCATCACTCCGGAGGCGACCATGGCGGTGTAGAGTCCTCCGGGAGATGATTCCCCTCTCCGGCGGGGTGCCGGAGGCGATCTCCGAGGATCCCCGAGATGGGATCGGCGGCGACGGCGTCTCGGTAAGGTTTTCCGTATCGTGGCTCTCGGTACTGGAAGTTTCGTCACGGAGGCTTTAAGTAGGCGGAAGGGCAAGTCGAGAGGGGGCACGGGGGCCCCGGATGACGAGGTGGCGCGGCCAAGGGGGGCCGCGCCGCCCTAGGGTTTGGCTCCCCTGTGGCCCCACTTCCTTTCGTCTTCGGACTTCTGGAAGCTTCGTGAGAAAATAGGCCTCTGGGCTTTTATTTCGTCCAATTCCGAGAATATTTCTTTACTAGGATTTCTGAAACCAAAAACAGCAGAAAACAACAACTGGCACTTCGGCATCTTGTTAATAGGTTAGTTCCAGAAAATGCACGAATATGACATAAAGTGTGCATAAAACATGTAGATAACATCAATAATGTGGCATGGAACACAAGAAATTATCGATACGTTGGAGACGTATCAAACCCCAAGAGGAAGGTGTGATGCGCACAGCGGCAAGTTTCCCTCAGTAAGAAACCAAGGTTTAATCGGACCAGTAGAAGTCAAGAAGCACGTTGAAGGTTGATGGCGGCGAGATGTAGTGCGGCGCAACACCAGGGATTCCGGCGCCAACGTGGAACCTGCACAACACAACCAAAGTACTTTGCCCCAACGAAACAGTGAGGTTGTCAATCTCACCGGCTTGCTGTAACAAAGGATTAACCGTATTGTGTGGAAGATGATTGTTTGCAGAGAAAACGAGTAAAACAAGTATTGCGAGTAGATTGTATTTCGAGTAAAGAGAATTGGACCGGGGTCCACGGTTCACTAGAGGTGTCTCTCCCATAAGACGAACGAGCATGTTGGGTGAACAAATTACAGTTGGGCAATTAACAAATAAAGAGAGCATGACAATGCACATACATATCATGATGAGTATAGTGAGATTTAATTGGGCATTACGACAAAGTACATAGACCGCCATCCAACTGCATCTATGCCTAAAAAGTCCACCTTCAGGTTATCATCCGAACCCGCTCCAGTATTAAGTTGCAAGCAACAGACAATTGCATTAAGTATGGTGCGTAATGTAATCAACAACTACATCCTTAGACATAGCATCAATGTTTTATCCCTAGTGGCAACAGCACAACACAACCTTAGAACTTTCTGTCACTGTCCCGGGTGTCAATGCAGGCATGAACCCACTATCGAGCATAAGTACTCCCTCTTGGAGTTACAAGCATCTACTTGGCCAGCGCATCTACTAGTAACGGAGAGCATGCAAGATCATAAACAACACATAAGCATAACTTTGATAATCAACATAACAAGTATTCTCTATTCATCGGATCCCAACAAACGCAACATATAGAATTACAGATAGATGATCTTGATCATGTTAGGCAGCTCACAAGATCCGACAATGATAGCACAATGGGGAGAAGACAACCATCTAGCTACTGCTATGGACCCATAGTCCAGGGGTAGACTACTCACACATCACACCGGAGGCGACCATGGCGGCGTAGAGTCCTCCGGGGATGATTCCCCTCTCCGGCGAGGGTGCCGGAGGCGATCTCCTGGATCCCCCGAGATGGGATCGGCGGCGACGGCGTCTCCGGAAGGTTTTCCGTATCGTGGCTCTCGGTGCGGGGGTTTCGTCACGGAGGCTTTAAGTAGGCGGAAGGGCAAGTCAAGAGGAGGCACGGGGGCCCACACCATAGGCCGGCGCGGCCGGGGGTGGGGCCGCGCCGCCCTAGGGTTTGGCCACCCCGTGGCCCCTCTTCGTCTCGTCTTCGGACTTCGGAAGCTTCGTGGAAAAATAGGCCCCCGGGCTTTGATTTCGTCCAATTCCGAGAATATTTCCTTACTAGGATTTCCGAAACCAAAAACAGCAGAAAACAGAAGCGGCACTTCGGCATCTTGTTAATAGGTTAGTTCCATAAAATGCACGAATATGACATAAAGTGTGCATAAAACATGTAGATAACATCAATAATGTGGCATGGAACATAAGAAATTATCGATACGTCGGAGACGTATCACCAGCCATGCTTGCTTTTCCGGTTCTAAGCCAACTGCAGGAGCTGGGCTCTGGAGGTTTGTCGGAGTGGCGTACTTAGCTAACCGCGTTTGCTTCTCAAGATCGGCTCCCGACGTTCCTCCTGCTGTTCCAGAGGCCCCTGCTGTCGCAACCTGGTTCGAGAGTGCCCAGGTGTTGCAGTCTGGTACGTACGCGCACGCGTATCCGTGCGGGATCTCCTTGGGTGCCTCAGGTAGGAATTGGTAGTCACTAGGATCACCACCAATCTTGTAGACGACGTATGCCGATGAGTTCGGCACTTCGGTGCTGCCCATGCGAACGGCAGCGGAGGATGGGACCGGAGTGGCATCTCTCCTTTGTAAGTCCCTAGAGCTGGTCCCGACGGAGAATACCGGTGGCTCATGATTTCCTGGACCACGCGCGGAGCGACACGCTCCAAAGTGTTCACCGAGGCTCTCGAGTGGCGGTGCAGCGAATGAGCCACCATGTAGTTGATCTCCTGACGCAGCGACCTGGTGCGTTCTTCTGACGGGGCGGACAGGTCCACTCCATCGAGTGCGCCTTCAGGTGTGAACCCCTTCCATCTGACGCCATGAGAGCGGGTTCTGTGGAAAGAGCCGATGAGTTCGGCTTCGAGGACCGCCTTGATCTCGTCATGCTTTTTCTTGAGTTCATCAGGCAGATCCTCGTACTTGACCGGAGTGCTTCCCGCCATCTCGGATGTAGATGGCGATGCGGTGGATGTCGAAGATGGTCCCACCGGGCGTGCCAGAATGTGTTGACGTCAGAAACCCACTGGCGGGCAGCGACGGGCAACACAGTAGAGCCGGGAACAACTAGGGCTGCGGCTGGCCCCAGTCCCTCAGAGCGACGGCCCGCAAAGCCTCCCTGGTCACACGTCCGATGCTATCGCAAGGGCGTGCCACCTGACCTATACCTGGTCGGGAAGGTGTTGGATGATGCCTCGCTTAGTTTCCTGCATGGCATACACGTAAACATTAAATACGAGCCTCGATCGGCTCTCGAGTTATCTCGTGAATCGGCTCAAAGAGCCGATCCACCCATGATTCGTACAAGGTGTCCGAATATATGGTGGTCCTGCTTGATCAAGGTAAAGATAATGCAATCTACGACGATTTAGGGTTTTCACCGCATAATCGGATCATCCTACTCACGATTGGGCCTCGCGCTCGCGCACGGTGACCGTAAGCCGATCCTAGACAGGGCCTAAAAACCAACACGAGGTTGATCCTCGGAACGTCCTGTCTAGGGCTAGCGAACTCCACCCTACACGCCGCTGGATCCTCCAACCCTTTGTAAGGCCTAACTATTGCGGATGTTAAACTAATCCTTGCAGAACAAGGAGCAACCGTAACGGATCAGATCTACTAAACTATGATCAAGCGGGGTGCCGCCCCTACACCTAAGATAGGTGTAAGGGCGGCTAGATGCATGAGGGTTGCACTACGACAGCATAGGATACGAAGAACAATGCAAACCCTAACACATCTAAGATAACTACGTTGCTCGCCATCAAAAAGGCTTCAGCACGAGCAACGCATGAACAACGAGATAGGCTTGTGCTGCCTAGATCGCAAGATGCGATCTAGGCAGCATGGTGCTTACCGGAGAAACCCTCGAGACGAAGGAGTTGGCGATGCGCCGAGATTTGTTTGTGTTGAACGTTGGTTGTTGTTTATTCCATAAACCCTAGATACATATTTATAGTCCAAGGGACTTCCTAATTCAGGCGCGCACCTAACCGTGCACGGGTAAAACTCTAACTCCTAACCGACACGTAATCTAATATGTTACAGATACAAGGGCAAACTAGCCCAAACTTTGCATGTAAGGCCGATTCACGTATTTCTTCTATATATATATTCTTCAAGTCCATCTTGATCGCGGCCCACCTCTGACTCGGTCAAATTCTGGTGATAACACGCCCACAAAACCATTGTGTTCTACTCGTGCAACCATCTATGCATAGACACGGCTCTGATACCACTGTAGGATAACGTTGCATAGAAAACAAAAAATTTCCTACCGCGAACACGCAATCCAAGCCAAAATGCAATCTAGAAGACGGTAGCAACGAGGGGGTATCGAGTCTCACCCTTGAAGAAATTCCAAAGCCTACAAGATGAGGCTCTTGTTGCTGCGGTAGACGTTCACTTGCCGCTTGCAAAAGCGCGTAGAAGATCTTGATCACGATCGCTTCCGGCGCCACGAACGGGCAGCACCTCCGTACTCGGTCACACGTTCGGTTGTTGATGAAGACGACGTCCACCTCCCCGTTCCAGCGGGCAGCGGAAGTAGTAGCTCCTCTTGAATCCGACAGCACGACGGCGTGGTGTCGGTGGTGGTGGAGAAATCCGGCGGAGCTTCGCTTAGGCGTGCGGGATGTGGTGGAGGAGAGATACCGCTAGGGTTTGGGGAGAGAGGGGGAGGCTAGGGCGCCGGCCAAGGGCAACCCTAGGTGGTGCGGCCAAGAGTGGGCAGCCCCCTCCCTCTCCTCCTCATTATATAGGTGGAAATCCCCAAGTGTTGGTATCCAAGTCTTCGAATAAGACCCCAACAATGAAACCTCCCATATGTAGGGAAACCTACCCAAGGTGGGAATCCCACTTGGGGTGGGATTCCCCCTTCCATGAGGGGGTTGGCCGGCCACCCTAGGGGAGTCCACCTTGGACTCCTCCCCTTTAGGGTTGGCTGGCCATGCAAGGTGGAGTCCCTCCGGGACTCTACTTTCCATGGTGATTTCTTCCGGACTTTTCTAGAACCTTCTAGAACCTGCCATAAATGCACCGGATCATTTCCAAACTTGGAATATGACTTCCTATATATGAATCTTATTCTCCGGACCATTCCGGAACTCCTCGTGATGTCCGGGATCTCATCCGGGACTCCGAACAAATATTCGAACTCCATTCCATATTCAAGATCTACCATTTCAACATCCAACTTTAAGTGTGTCACCCTACGGTTCGTGAACTATGCGGACATGGTTGAGTACTCACTCCGACCAATAACCAATAGCGGGATCCGGAGATCCATAATGGCTCCCACATATTCAACGATGACTTCGGTGATCGAATGAACCATTCACATACGATACCAATTCCCTTTGTCACGCGATATTTTTACTTGTCCGAGGTTTGATCATCGGTATCACTCTATACCTTGTTCAACCTCGTCTCCCGACAAGTACTCTTTACTCGTACCGTGGTATGTGGTCTCTTATGAACTTATTCATATGCTTGCAAGACATTAGACGACATTCCACCGAGAGGGCCCAGAGTATATCTATCCGTCATCGGGATGGACAAATCCCACTGTTGATCCATATGCCTCAACTCATACTTTCCGGATACTTAATCCCACCTTTATAACCACCCATTTACGCAGTGGCGTTTGATGTAATCAAAGTACCTTTTCGGTATAAGTGATTTACATGATCTCATGGTCATAAGGACTAGGTAACTGTGTATCGAAAGCTTATAGCAAATAACTTAATGACGAGATCTTATGCTATGCTTAATTGGGTGTGTCCATTACATCATTCATATAATGATATAACCTTGTTATTAATAACATCCAATGTTCATGATTATGAAACTAATCATCCATTAATCAACAAGCTAGTTTAAGAGGCATACTAGGGACTTCTTGTTGTCTACATATCACACATGTACTAATGTTTCGGTTAATACAATTATAGCATGATATATAAACATTTATCATAAATATAAAGATATAAATAATAACCACTTTATTATTGCCTCTAGGGCATATCTCCTTCAGGCTTTATTGCACTTGGTGAAATGTCCGAAGAAGCTTCATCGTCGCCAACGCGCTTAGTGGCACACCGGGGGAAGGCGAACAAGATACATCCATCCAACGAAATCCTATGAGGCAACTTTCCAGAAACACACTATACACACGACCAATGTTTCCCACAGTCTGAGATGGCACGAAGAAGCCGAAATGCTCGAAATATGCGACACATATCAAACCGATTGCACATGATCTCAAGTTAGTTCTCAACTACCGCAGTCGTGTGTGATGAGCATCATGAATGCTGACAATGTCTGATATCTTTCTCACGTTCTGTATTTGTAAATCGTGTAGAGCTACCAACACACCGTGGATATTTAGGCCATAAGGGATCTTTCACATTGCACACGGGTTACCCTTCCTTCTGTGACGCGGGACCTAGAAAACCCTAATTTGTATTTGTGTGTGAAGCATCTAGAAGTGTTGCATGTAGTGTATGTACTCCCTCCTTTCATAATTAGGATGCATATAATTTGAGTTAAAGTCACGTAAACTTTGACTAAATGTATTGAAAATAATATTGGCATATACTACCGCCGCTTCATGAGTAAGGCTTATATTTTTTCTAAAAATCAAACTATGTAAAGTTTGACTAGATTTTTAGAATAAATTATTAACATGTACAATACAAAATCAATATTGTTATATACAAGTTTTCTCTAAACGTTTGGTTAAAGTTTAGATAGCTTGACTTTAAAAAAGAATTATAAGACTTATTCATTTGGTGAGGGAGTACAAGATTAACTCAATGATATGCAATTGGTATTACTATAAAAGGTTAATATTTTTATATATATTTAGTCAAATTTGATTTGACTTTGACCAAAACCAATACATATCCTAAATTAGGAAGGAGGGAGTAACAACCATGCTTTGAAGAAATAGTTAGACATGTACTCCAAATCATGGTTGCTGCTCCCTACTATATCAATATTTTTTGGGTTGAGTAACAATATACTAGAGTATATGTTAATATTTTTTTGCGCGCCTTCGTGCAGAAAAGATTACTGCTTCTCGGGCTCGATCCTACCGCCGAGCAAACATGGCTGAGTAATATCAGCTCAGCAACTACCAATGTCAGATTCTTTCAAGCGGTCGCGACACTATTATTTAGTACCTTGCTATATGAGCGAGAATGACTCAATGATCGTCACCGGCGCTTTTGTAGGCTGTGCGACCCTTGGCTCACATCGGTTTAGTATTTTTTTTGGCTCGTTTGGCTACTTGGCCGAACCCGTGTTCTTGCACGAACCGCTTCTCGAAGCACCCTCGGGCCAGGTCCTGGAGAAACATCCGGTTCGTCCGTTTCTAGCGAGCCACCCCTGTTTCGGTAGAACTCGATAACGCCGCGTTCCCGCAGAGCACCGCGGGAGATGGCGCGAGCTCGCGCGGGACAGCAAAATCTCGGCGGGATGAATTCGGTCGCCGCGCATGAAATTTCGTCACCGTATATAAGGGCGGCTCTCTCACCGCCAAATCCAAATCCCCCGTTTCCCCCCTTTTCGAGCTCATCAACCCTTCATGATCTAGCGACATGGCCGGCTCTTCCTCACCCGCACGGTCGGCGAGGCTTGCAGCGGCGACGATGGATGTGGCTGCGTCTACTGTCCGCAGATGGTCGTCTTCTTCCTCTGCATCGATGACTTCGGTTGTGGTAAGCTTCTGCAAACCTAGCCTTAGATCCAGATCTTGTGGGTACACAGGGATGGTTTGAACGTATCCATTGTAGGACATTCCTTCGTCCCCGGTCGAGGTTGTCCAGGTTGCATCTGACTCTACCATTGGGACGCTGGTGCTGCCTGCATCTTCGCCAGGGTCCCCTACTTCCCCGACCTCAGTGTTGCGTGGGGCACCTCTGATTGTAAGACCACTCTTACTTTTCTCGCTCTTCATTGATGTGGTACTGCTTAAGGATGTGGATGTGGATGTGGTAGTGGTAGTGCTTAAGGATGTGAATGTGGTAGTGGTAGTTCATTGATCTGCTAGTGGTACTGCTTAAGGATGTTGATGTGGTAGTGCTAGTTCATTGATCTGCTAGTGGTACTGCTTAAGGATGTGGATGTGGTACTGGTAGTTCATTGATCTGCTAGTGGTACTTCTTAAGGATGTGGATGTGGTACCGGTAGTTCATTGATCTGGTAGTGTTTTTCATGTAGGCGATCATACTATTGGGCTCCCCTGATCTTTTTGCTCCTACTGTCAATGTTGAGAAATCTCTGATTTCAAGCAAACCAGTCATGGTTTGGAAACCTGAGCTATCAGATTTTGTGCTCAACTGGTTGGTTCAGCTCGTCCATAGCGGCGTCTGTTTTAACATGGGATTCAAATGAAGAAGGTAGTTGCTGATGTACTTACATTCGCTGGCATACATGTGACCACTCTTCAGCTGTACAACCACATAAGAAAGTATTGGAGGACCAGTGGAGCGTCATACTGAAGATGAAAACTAATGGTAATCTGGACTAGAGCGAAGATGGTTGCTGCTTCTGTGCTGCTGATGAAGATACAGTAGGCGAGTACATTCAGGTAGTAAGCCTCATTGAGTTCCTTCATAGATCTATATATGTGAATGTCGTCCGCACTAACAGTTGTTCCTTGTAGATTGCAGTGCAACCCTAGGCATCGTCAGTACGTCGGGACCCCGATCACGAACTATGCTCATATGAACACGATCTTCACGGTTTATCAGCAGGGTGCAGCTGTACCAACCTAAGTTGATAATCAGGGCTATCAACTTAATTGCGGACAACGAAGAAGAGTATGCCCAGTACCGTAAGCTGCAGTCACCGGAGAGGAGGAGCTGGATAATGACCCGGCTTCGCAACCAGTTTCCAATTTCCTGCTTAGTGCTTCTGCATCCTTGGTCATGATCTGCTCATTTTGGGAGGTGGTCTCGTATCCCTCCATTAGCTAGGACTTGATTGAAACTGATCCCCGGTATGTAATGATGAACTTGTTCGAGGTGGTATATACTAACCCCTCGCGTGAACCTGCGATGCATCACAAAATATAGTTGCTTCGTCCACTAAGTAGTTGTTGTGTATTACCAGCACCTTTTGTGATGAACTAAATCTGTTGTGTGTTGTAATTCAATTATTAGCAGTGCTGGGTAACCTCACCACTGTAAATGGAGGGGTTACCAATACCACAGCTCGCCCCTATCTACAACCAAACAGCATGTGGGCTGCACGAGCAGGAAAGAAAGTAGTCTGTTCAGGCACCCAAACAATGGGGTGCAGGAAACAAAGCTTCCTTCTCCGGCTCAGAAAAGGCCACTCAGGCTACCAAACGATCAACATTTCATGCCCCATGACCCGTTCGCGACGGAGTGGTGCAGGAAATCCATGTAGGCTACCAAACGCGCCCCACATGTACATGCCAGTTTGTTTTTCGAAGTCATTTTCGATCCAAATTTTCAATTCGGCAACTTTTGGTTTCAATTTCAGTGAAAACTTAGCGGAAATTGGATTGTAGCCGGCCGTCCATTTTTCAGCAGAAAAGTGGGCACTGTTTTCATCGGAAAGTTCAGTTCTTGGGGTTCACTGAAGTGACTGAAATTCCGGTGACAAATGCCAAGCATTTGCTGGAACTTGTGCTTAGCGATAGCAACCCTGTCTCGGACCTCAGTTCATGAGTTTGAATGGCAGCATCGAATCAAGCACAGATTCATTCACGAATGATTCAGTACTCAGAAACGTAGTCCAACACAAACTTCACATGTGTCCGAGCTCAAGATACGTAGTAGTTGCAAAGAACATACTAAACGTAATGACGGGACATGGCAAACATGTGCCAAGGACCTGCCAAGAATCAAGAAATCAAAGCGTTAATGTCATGGAGGCCGGCGGACCGAGCATCCGGCAAGTGTTCAGGCGAAGAGCATCTGGGCGTGCGGGGTGAGGTCCTTTTGCGCCTCCTTGATGGTGCCCTCTGCGACGCCGGTGGCGGCGGCCACGTCCTTGACGGACCTGGCGGCGCCGGTGCGCTGCACGACCATGTAGATGACGGCGGCGGCGATGGACTCGGGGTTGCGGCGCACGTCGAGGCCCTGCTCGAGCCTCCGCACGGCCTCCCCGGCGTCGCGCACCTCCTGGTTGCCTAGGCCGAGGCGGGAGCAGAAGCGGCGCAGGTAGTCGGCGGAGCGCACGACGCCGATGTCGAGCACCTGGCCGCCGCCCTCCTCGCCGAGGACGCGCTTGATGTGCGTCGTCATCTTGCCGATGGCCTTCCGGGACTCGGCGCCGTCGGCGGTGACGGAGGCGAGCTCCTTGTAGGTGCGCGGCATGCCGAGGTTGCGGCAGGCGATGTAGAGGCAGGCGGCGTAGAGGGCGTCCTTGCCGCGGCCGCGCGGCGGGCAGCCCTTGGCGTCGTCGAGCCGCTTGTACGTGTCCTTGGCCTGGTCCCGGACGGTGGCGACGAGGCCGAGCCGGTCCGCCATGTCGGCGATGCCGCGGAAGGCGTCGGCGAGGGCCCTGTCGGCGGCGGAGTCCAAGGGCACCGACATCCTGGGGAGCGACTTGGCGTTGTCGCCGCCTGCGGCGGCGGCGGGGTTCTTGGAGTAGGCGATGGCGGTGGAGAGCTTGGCGTCGAGGAAGGGGTCGCCCGTGGAGCCGACGCGGCTGGGGTCGCGGTCGTCGCCGCCGCCGCCGGCGTCGCCGCTGAAGGTGCGCCACTCGGAGCCCTCGTCGATGAAGTGCGCGTCGAGGACGAGCGCGCACTCGGTGCAGATGGTGTCGCCGGTGGCGTGGTCGAGCACCACCTCCGTCGCGCGGTGGCAGTCCGGGCAGAACACCCGCTCGTCCGCGGCCGAGCCGACCATGGCTGCTGCTGCTGCCGCGGCGCGCGAGCTCGTCTCGATTTGGGGATGAATCGAGGCTGCGGCGGCGCGTGGGGAAAGTAAAGAGGATCGTTGAGAGGGGTGGTGGGCTGGCATTTATAGACGGAGTAGGTCGGTTGAGAGACGCGGCGGTGGGTGGGCCGTGCGCGTCACGGACAGGGACGCGAGTTCGACTCGGGTACGAGATTCCACCTAGGGAGAACTTTCCTTGCTGTTTCAGTTCCACTCACTCGTCACCACGTGGCTGAACTAATTATCGCAACAACGCACTTTGGTATCTTCCAAACCAACCAGGCAGGAGCTTTTTATTACACACTAAAGTGAGCATTGCATGAATATATTTGTAAATCAAGAGAAGCAGATTGGTGCACATCTGCGTTTTAAAAAATATTTAAAAATTATAGTTTTTAAAATATTTAAAATTTGGTGCACCTAGGGAGAAGCAGTACCAGAACTTCCAGTTTTTAAAATATTTAAAAATTGTACATCTGCGTTTTAAAAAATCGTCACGTTTATTCCACGAATACATAAACATCTCCTAAATGTTAATGCAAAGTTTCGGTAGAAATTGCATTTTATTTTAAACTACAGGAAAAAAAAAGTTTGTGGCTATAGTGGTAGATATCTGTCAGAAATTTGTCTTTTTTACACCTCGAAATACAACATATTTTTCTACAAAATTTCTACCGTACCTTCGAAATGTTTATATGTATGTAGGGTATTTAATTTCAAATTTTCTGAAACTAAAAAAATTTGATTTTCAAAAATCAGGAGCACTCATGCTCATGTGCCAAAGATACTTTTGCTAAATCAAGTGACAAAATAGTTAATTCACAAATATATATTTTGTTACTAGATGAACAAACGGTGTACCATGGTGAAAACCTTATTATACCCTATATAGAAACTAAACGATTTAGCGCCTCCGGTTAGATTTCTATGAATAATTGAATTCTCGGTCGAATCCCAAGGGCATGTTTATCATTAAAAGACATCAAGAAAGTCCACTACTCCATGTGTCGTAGATAATATTTCCTGCTGCAGGCTGCAAAACAAAAATGACAGTAAAATTTATTAAGACGAGCTTGGCATGTGTAAGACGTGTGGCACAGAAGATGCATCCATTTCTCTATTTTCTTACCATTCCAATTGATATTAGTGAGATTGGCGTTGTGAAGAATGTCATCTCACAACACCACGAATAAACAAACTGCCCCCCTGCCCCTTTCAAAAAAAAAAGTCATAAAATTGGCAAGGAGAGTGTATACAACACCCCCCCCCCCCCCCCCCATAGAGGTGGACTACATCCCACATGACTAGGTATAAGTGACGCACCTTTACCGGTGGTGGTCATCTCATGATGGTAGGTTGTGTCCGGCCACTCCTCACATATATCAATTAATGGCTAAGATTCCCTTGTGGTGCATGAGCCATGTGAATGTCTTACAAAGGTTCTATTGGCGTCGTCTAGAACTTCTCGCCTTGAATATTGGGTCCGACCAATTGAATTGGATGAGATATGAAGCTCATTCAGTACTATCATATGGAGTCGGTACTTTAGTAGGCAAAGAGGGTTAGAGCATCTCTACTAGACTCCTATAAAGGTTTCCAAAAGGTCGCTTTTGGGAGAGGGGAAATGATTTCCTGGGATCAATGACCGATGTTATCCACTAACTTCCTTAAAATTGCTCCTTGCAATTTCTGTGTTGCTTAAAAAATATTTATACAACTATTCCATGCATCTAGCTAGCCTAAAATTTTGAATGCAACCACGATTAGGATAAAATGTAGCACCGAGTGCATATTCTAGAAAATATCCTTCCCGGGAGATTTTTTTCTTCGCCTTTAATTTGGTTGTATTTTCTTTGATATTGTGTTCATTAACAACATCATCCCGATGTTGCTCCATATGCATACTTTATTCTTCAATCCTCTTGTTTACTTCCTAAAACTTCTTCATTTTTCTCCACCTTCATGGGTGCCTCATTTTTCTAGCTCCAGCCTCTTTTATGCCTTCTTTCTATTTTCATCGGCTTTGTTGTTCTCCTCGATTATGATGTTCAAATCTTCCAATAGAAGCATATTTTTCTTCAACAAACAATCTAAACTTCGCTTCCGTAACACAACCACACGAAGATTACTAGAAAATCCTAAAACAACTTGAATTGGAAAAAGTTCACATAATCCCTAATCGAGCAAGCCTTACAAACTTTACCTCGACAGACGAGTATGTGTTGTTCCTGATGCCGTTGAGGGGCTTTCCGTCCTTGTTCTCCATCCATGAAATCATGACAGTTGTGGTGGCGATCTCACTTGGAGAGCAGGAGTCAGGGTCACGAGAACACATTGGAGGAGAGCTGGCGGGGTTGTGGGAGCCTAAGCTGACAAGAGGTTGTGATAGCAAGGTCGTGTTGTGGTGGGAGACACCCTGCCAAGCTCCTAGAGGCCCTTATGAGTCATCGGCTCATTCGTACTCGTAGCTCTAGGTCGGCCAAATTAGGGTCGGTCGAGGAATATTCATTGGTGCAGAACGGTGGCGGGAGCTTAGGGAAGGGTAATTTCACGGGAAGGCATCCGGACGGAAAGGGTTAGACTGAAGGCGGCAAAAATGGCCCCGAGTGAAATTTCATTGAGGCGATTGTTCTCCTGGATGGTGAAAGTGTTGGAAGATTTTTTTCCTGGGCTCTGATGGAGCACCCTTTTCTAGGTTTTATGGTTTATTGGGATCAAGTGTGAACATATGGGGACTGGTGGAGATGCTTTCATAGGCCAAGGAAATCAAATGCTACGTAGGTTTGGGGTTGAGATGGTTGAAACCTAGTTTGTGTTGCAGGGCTCATTATAAACCGTTATGTGATTTCAAGTGCAACCTTGAGAGCTTTGCTTTTCCTTTCCTTCTTGGCAGGCATCGCCGCAACCCTAAGTCAATCGTGGGTTAGAGGTGTGCATGGGTGAGGCCATGAAAAGATATCGTTTGTGCCACTCTTAGAAATGTATGGCATCATTACATAATTTTAAGAGTATTTGCTCCCTACAAAAATCAGGATTATCATATTCATTCAAATAATGGGTATGAAGGGTGCAATCAGAGAGGATACAATCGGATAGTGGAGAAACCACATCCACAACCATGTTTTTTCAGATTATGAACCAAACCGGGGAGTGGCTACACAACATATATGAACGGAAACAGGGGCCTTCAGTCACGAATGCGGAGCAAATACAAGGTGGGTACTACTTGGTCGTGAATATTTGTCTAATGTTGCACTGAAAATATGACTTGTGTAAGAACTAGCTAAATACGTGTGATCTGCTAAAGAACAATAAAAATAGGGTGTTGATCAAAATAACTTTGTGTTCCACGAAAGTACGTCATGTGTTGTTTCCATCAATGTCATGACACACATCATCGTTCTCCTATCGTTTGCACCCATCATTTGGAACTCAGGAACTGTCGCCTCCTCTTATCTTAGAGAAAAGACAATACACCATTCTTCCCCCCCCCCCTCCCCCCCCTCCTCTCATCTTACACCCCATGTTTGCCTCTGGTCCATCACTCCATCCCCCGTGCTTTATACTGTAATTTTCTTAATAGTCAGAGTGAATTTTCGGACCTAGATAGAATTGATCTATTTTAAAACTATTTTACATTAAAATATAATTGAAAAAATTATGTAAGTTGACACACATAACTTGTCATGCTTAGATCTACTTTGTAATTTCCGAACAGGTCACCAACTTTTCATTATGCATCAAAACGGTAAATTATTCCAAACAAGTCACGAAACATTTATTATGTATATCAAAACTGTAAATTATTTAGTATAAATGAAGAAATCTCACAAGTTGTAAAAAACAAAATCAGATAAAACACATTTCTTGATGTACTCAAAGGACATAATTTTTACTGCACTCCGCATACTTGAAGATATAAAATGTGCTAATGGGCAGCGACATATCCGGCCCATTTAGCTTGTGCTTTCATACCGAGCGTTCTTCCTTCTGAAAGCCGACCTTCTTTTTCACCCCACGGCCCATAGCTACGAAACTTGGACGCTAACTCGACAGTGAAAAACGAGACCGGAAAATCTAAAAAAAAGGAACGGTCAACGTCATACTGATACCGCTACCATGTGAATTTTTGGGCCCGCATAATGAATATGACTTCCACTTTAAATTCCTCAGGATAAGACTGCAAAACGATGAAGATCAACATTCAGCATGCGTGCATATAAACCAGGATCTGCCAGATTTGCACCTCCCAGTCCTTAACATATCTCAGCATCTAGAACCTCGATGAAAAGTAATATCCTTGAGCATAGAAATTTTGCAAGAGCTCTGGCTTGCAGCTAGCGAACCGACAACTTCGAGCGCACGAGAAATACCACCGGAAATCACGGACCAGATATAACCTGACAAAACAAAGAGAAGACAGGTAAGACGACACATAGTAACCATCAGAGTTGCCAACCTAACGACTGGGTCAAAGCTGCTTAGTAGTAGTAATATTAGGAGAGTGGTGAAACCTGTGAATATGTTTGGGCAGACTCTGCCGAAATGTCTTGGGCATCAGCTGACGTAAAGAGCTGCTGAAGACAGCTGGGCGTATTACATTAGCTTCAAAATGTCTCCAGTCTGCAGTCAACCAATAAGAGTCCCCAAGGGACGGTGCTTCCAAATTTCCAACCCTCGGTCAAAAAGATCTCAGATTCTAGTGGCTATCACCATGCATTCGGTCTTGCTGATTCCCTGACTTGGACTTATCATACTGGTCGTCTCTAGGTTGTCCACACATCCTGTTGACACATTATCTATGCCATTTTCCTTTTGTTACTCGACTATGCAGCTGCCTGCTAAGTAAAAAGGCGACAGTTAGCCAAGCAACAGGTAGGGATAGCATGGGAGACACAACCAGTGCAAGAGCCGCTGACAGAGTGATGAGCGGAGCAGAAGAGGAGAATGGCTCGAAAAAGATGGCCAAGGGTGGCAAGGCGCCGTTCCATGACCTTTTCAGGAACGCAGACGCCATGGACGTGGTGCTGATGCTGGTTGGCACAATCGGCGCACTTGAGAGCGGCATGTCACAGGTGATCATGGCCATCATCTTCGGGCAGGTGGTCGATGCCTTTGGGGCGCAACCCCCGGCACCATCCTTCCCCGAGTAAACAAGGTACCCTTCTGATTCTGCATGAATCTGCAAGCCTGCAGCACAACTGAAACCTGTTACAGATTGGCCGATAGCTTACAGGACAATGATACGAAATTCAACATTGGTATAGATTATTCTGCAAAGAGATTTTCATTTGGCATGCCCTTGATTTGTAAATGTAAACATAGTTTTTTCTTTTGACAATACCAGCAGAATACTGATTTTGTAATCTGGCTGGCATGTTTCTTTCAGGTAGTTCTAGAGTTTGTCTACTTAGCCTTTGGAACACTGCCAGTTTGTTTTCTCCGTAAGTACGACAGATGCATATGTATGGTATCTTTGCATGGATTTTCCTGTTATGTACATACTTTCCAGAACTCTGTAAATATGACTGATAAACATGACCTTCATGGTATATTTGCATGGATTTCATATTATTTATATACTATCAAGAAGCAAGCAGATCCTAGCAAATGCTACATAGTACTATTTTTCATTTAAGAACATCTCTTCTGGTAACCCAGCCATGGGTATGATACTCAGCTACCATAAAGGAATCATACGATTCTCAACAGTGAAAAATATTGCAGACACTTCAGTACCATGGCATAATAGTTAATTATTGCAAACAAGTATCATGTTGCAGATACTTAACCATGTAAATACAACATATGAGTATGTTTGACAATAGTTGAACTCAGTATTATATTTCAGCTATTGATATCTTCGAAGACCATATGCTCAAAATCAAACATTTTGAGCACCCTAATATCTATAAATACCAGAGGCACACATAGTCAATATCAGATGTCCATTGACGCTTTTGCTGAATCATTAGACTTCAGAATGTCACTGGAATCATTATTTTCCATAACAACCATGCTCAACAGAGATATCATGTTGGACGGTGACTGGGGAGAGGCAGGCAGCTCGTATTCGATCTTTGTACCTCAAGTCGATTCTGAGACAAGACATGGCGTTCTTTGACACAGAAATGAGAAGTGGACAAGTAGTCTCTGGTATATCTGCTGACACAATTCTAATTCAGGATGCTATTGGCGAGAAGGTACAAACCCTGCACCTTCCGATTTGATTTACGTGCTAAAAAAGATAAATATGTTGCTCCGCTACTTTTCTAGTGATGATTCAGCTTATATATTACTGTATAGCAGTGGCGGGCCCAGAAATTTGACAATGGGTATTCAAAATTAAAAAATATTGAAAAAAAACACAGCCGAAATTAGTGAATATGTACTGGTAGTCGATCCGATGAGCAGCTGTTACCAAGCACTAGTTCTAACCAACAACACAAGTGAGCGCTCATGTCATACATGCATGGTATTTCAAAGAAAACAGACTAGAATTAATGAATCTAGCACTAGGTTTAAATGTTTTTAAAAAATTTATGGGTATTCAGCAGAATACCCATGATACCACATGTGCCCGCCCATGCGTATAGATCCTTCCGTGGTGTCATCTTTTTGTTAGGGGAGTTTGTGGACCATCTCCGGAAGCCAATTACAATGACAATAATTTTACTAGTAGTAAGACTCTGATATAATTTTGTATTAACAGTTTGCAATAAGTCATAATCTTATATAGTTTTACATTTCCCCATTCCATTTTTTAGGTCGGGAAGTTTCTACAGCTTCTTACCACTTTCCTTGGTAGTTTCGTGTTGGCGTTCATCAAAGGCTGGCTCCTAACTCTTGTAATGCTTTCTACTATACTACCATTAATCGTGGCAGCTGGAGTCATCTCAAAGACGCTGTCCAAAATATCTACCATGGGCCTAGCATCATACAGAGATGCAGGGGATATCGTTGAACAGACACTTGGATCCATAAGGACGGTAGGCCACTTGTTGATCCCGCAATCAAGCATGACAAATCCTGCACTAACCAGTACTCTATTATAACAGGTTGTTTCATTCAATGGCGAAAATAAAGCTATGGTCCTATACAACAATCTCATAAACAAGGCATACAAGGGTATGGTAAAAGAAGGGACTGTCCAAGGCTTTGGCATGGGTTTCATTTCCCTCATCAATTTCTCCAGTTTTGGCCTAATTGTATGGTATGGCAGTAAGTTAACCCTCAGCAGAGGATATAGTGGAGCAGATATCATGATTATATTGCTATCTGTCTTGATAGGTGCAAGGTTAGTACTAACACTATCAAAGGTTCTTCTCCAGCTTACTAACTAAATTCAACCATCAGATGACATGTTGTAGGATTTTATAACAACTTGCTGATACTAGCTAGTTTTGATGCATGTAATAATACATCCACAAATCAGATCTTAATATGTTATCCTTTTTTAACGTGGAACTTTTCAACTGTTTGGGGTAGGTCATTGGGTGATGCAACCCCCTGCATTGTTGCCTTTGAGGAAGGAAGAGGTGCAGCTTACAGATTGTTTAAAACCATCAACAGGAAACCAGAGATTGATTATAATGATAGTACTGGTGCTGTGTTAGAAGACCTCAAGGGTGATATAGAGCTGAGGGTGTGTTTTTCAGTTATCCAAGCAGGCCAGAGCAACTAATATTCAGTGGATTTTCAATGCATGTATCAAGTGGCACAACTATGGCCATAGTTGGGGAGAGTGGGAGTGGCAAATCAACTGTGATAAATCTGGTTGAGCGATTTTATGATCCACAGGATGGCGAAGTGCTGATCGATGGAATGAATATCAAGAGTTTTAAGCTAGACTGGATTAGAGGGAAGATTGGCCTTGTTAGCCAGGAGCCACTGCTCTTCATGACATCCATCAAGGAGAATATAACCTACGGAAAAGAGGATGCAACACTGGAAGAGATTAAAAGAGCAGCTGAGCTTGCCAATGCGGCAGGATTCATTGAAAATTTACCTAATGTACGCAATCTCTTCAACAATAGGCCAATCCCACGTATATAAACATAAACCTGATGCTGTCTCCATATGATTTCAGGGTTATGAAACAACAGTTGGCCAACGTGGTGCTCAGCTCTCAGGGGGACAGAAGCAAAGGATTGCGGTCGCGAGAGCCATCCTTAAAAATCCAAAAATTCTTTTGCTCGATGAAGCAACCAGTGCATTGGATTTGGAGTCTGAGAGGATAGTCCAAGAAGCACTAAACAAAATCATGACTGGGAGAACCACGGTTATTGTGGCACACCGTTTAAGCACTGTTAGAAATGTCCACTGCATCTCAGTTGTTTCTGAAGGAAAAATAGTCGAACAAGGTTAGTATCTCTCCTGCTTGATCTTTACTTTGATTTTGTGCCAAAACAGATAAATTCAATTGAAATGGTTCACTTAGGACATCATGATAAATTGGTTACGGATCCTGCTGGGGTATACTCTCAGCTTATTCAGCTACAAGAGGCACACCAGGAAACTAGCTACTCCCTCCGGTCCATATTAATTGACTCTAATGTGGATGTATCTAGACACATTTTAGTTCTAGATACATCCATATTGAAGTCAATTAATATGAATCGGAGGGAGTACCAATTGAATGCTGGATCAGGTCAATTATCGAAAAGAAGTCAATCACTCAGGCGATCAATTAGTAGAAGTTCAGCTGGGAGCAACCATCATTCTTCAATCCTCACTGTCAGCTTGTCTGGCCCCACTGCAGTACTGCAATATGATGGCGCAGATGGTGAGACGCAAAACAAGAATACTGATGGCAAAGTATCCAAGAAGGGCCCAATTGGCCGCCTAATTAACCTAGCCAAACCAGAAACAACAGTTCTTCTATTTGGTTCTCTCGCAGCAGCAATTGATGGAACTGTTTATCCAATGATGGGTTTGGTATTTGGTAGTGCTGCAAAAACATTCTATGAATTACCAGCAGAGAAGCGAAAGAAAGACTCTGTATTTTGGGGATTGCTATGTGTTGGCCTGGGTGTGATCGGTATGATATCCAAGCTAGCAAATAGTTTTCTATTTGCAATAGCTGGTGGGAAACTCACAAAACGCATTCGTGCTTTGACATTTCAAACCATAGTGTACCAAGAGGCTGCTTGGTTTGATCATCCTGCAAATTCCAGGTAAGCTTTGCTGATCAATTTTCACAATGGAACATCAAGTTCAAGATACTAACTGCCTCTTTCTTACAGTGGAGCGCTTGGTGGAAGGCTATGTATTGATGCTCTTAATGTGAGACGTCTTGTAGGGGATAACTTAGCCTTAATGGTTCACTGTACTGCAACACTTCTTTGTGGAATAATAATAGCAATGAGCGCAGACTGGAAGCTTTCATTGGTCATCTTAGTTGTGATTCTTTAATGGGTCTCCAGGGCTATGCTCAAGTGAAGTTCTTAGAGGGATTTAGTCAAGATGCTAAGGTGAGCCATGGATTAGCTTTATTTAGTCCCATTTGCCAAATTTTCCCTTTCTAAAGTGTAAACTCTGATAAGTGGACTCAGTACATACCTCATGCTGACAAAAGGTGGTTAAGTTAGCACATTTCATTAACACTAACATCTGTCCTACAATGCTGTAACAATAAGAAATTTAGGGAACATGGGTACACTTTTAGTTCATCTTTCCCTTTCAATTCGTTTCTAATTGATTCGTGATCATAGGCCATGTATGAAGAAGCAAGTCAAATTGCAACTGAAGCAGTTGGTAGCATCAGAACAGTATCATCATTTTGTGCCGAGAAGAGGGTAATGAAAAAACAGAAATGTCAAGGTTCTAAGAATCAGGGAATTCGAACCGGAATAGTTGGAGGCCTTGGTTTTGGCTTCTCAAATATGATGTTATATCTCACTGCTGCTCTTTGCTACTATGTTGGTGCAAAGTTTGTTAGTCAGGGCGATTCCAATTTTGGCGATGTTTTCAAGGTAGGTAACCACTAAGAATTATTTCAACAACATCAAAAATTGCTCTTGATTATCCTATCTTGATATGTGCTTCAAATTAATATAATGCAGGCTCTGTTTGCTTTAGTTTTGACCGTGGTTGGAGCAGCACAAACTAGTGCTATGGCTTCTGATTCAACCAAGGCAAAAGATTCTGCAACTTCAATATTCACAATCTTAGATAGAAAATCTCAAATCGATTCCAGCAGCAAAGAAGGTTCAACCATGGAGCATGTCAATGGTGACATTGATTTTGTGCATATAAGCTTCATATATCCTTCCCGTCCAGATATTCAAATATTCAGTGATTTCAACTTGAGCATTCCCTCTAGACAGGTCTTATTGAAATTTGAAACCAGAATTTAAACTTTTCATTTTCTCAAAAGTATTTCGAGGATTCAATTTACTTTCTAAGGACTAACTTAGTAACATGCTTACTGCAGACTGTTGCGCTTGTTGGTCAAAGTGGCAGTGGAAAATCTACAATAATTGCTTTACTAGAACGTTTCTATGATCCTGATTCTGGTGTAATCTTACTCGACGGAGTGGAAATTAAAACTCTAAAGCTCAGTTGGTTGAGAGATCAGATGGGATTGGTAAGCCAAGAACCAGCACTTTTCAATGACACAATACGTGCCAACATAGCATATGGGAAGCATGACGAGGCAACCGAGGAAGAGATTGCCGTGGCTGCAAAAGCAGCCAATGCCCATGAATTCATATCAAGCATGCCAGAGGGGTACAGCACGACAGTTGGAGAGAGAGGAACCCAGCTTTCAGGCGGGCAGAAACAGCGCATAGCTATTGCAAGGGCTATTCTCAAGGACCCAAGGATATTGCTCCTCAATGAGGCAACCAGCGCGCTGGATGCCGAGTCGGAGCGCATCGTTCAGGACGCATTGGACCACATGAGGGTTGGCAGGACAACTGTCATCGTGGCACACCGCCTCTCAACGATCCAAGGGGCCGATATAATTGCAGTTCTGAAGGATGGCATGATCGTGGAGCAAGGAAGGCATGACGCGCTGATGGGCATCGCTGGTGGAGCCTAGTTTTCGCTCTTAGAACTCCGCCCCAAGGCAACATGATGCAAATGCTTCGGCAACAGAGTGAATTTGAACTAGTACAATGTACAGTTGGCTTGGACAATCGAGATACACTACTAATGTAGATATAAAATGTTCCATGTGTGATTTCTGTAAAAAGTGTAGCAGAGAGTGTATCTGAACTTGAGCTGGATTGCCAGCAACTTTGCATACAGCCTGTAGGCACATTGTTACTATCAAAATAAGTCCATACATCATCGAAATCCTTGGAATAATTTTCTTTGTTTGGGGGTTACTGTTGGATAATTAGGCACAATTTCCATGATTAATTCCGGAATATAAAGCATGACGAAAGTAACTACTAACATGTGAAACTCGAACATACTAGATGCAGTGATCAACATGAACGAGTAGCAGAGCAAACGGTACAACATCCATCGCTAAACAGATCGAGATATGTCGCACGTACCGATCTGGTGGAGGTGGCGGTGGAGGTGTAGCAGACGATGTCGCAGCAGTAACGTTGTTGATGACAACGTTGTTGACGACGGGAACGATGGGTCGAAGTAGACGGCGTTGAAGACGACGGTAGGCAGCACCGCCCGACTTGGACGGAAGGCGACCCGTGATGAAGAGCTTGAGCAGTCGCGCGAGCGCTTCCCAAAAACCTAATTCGCCCTCTCCCGTACAGGATCGCAAGGACGAGCGGTTCCGGAGACCTGCTCTCCCGTTCGCCGATGCACGTCGGCGCGCGGGATGGAGTAGGCTACGGTGGCGGCGCAAGCAGAGAGAGGTGGAAACCCTAATTCGTGTATTAGATGTATTTCTGCGGTAGCCGGGCAAGAGATTATATAGGCTCGGGAAACCCTAGGCAACGTGGGCCACGCCCACATCGCACGAACGTTTCGAGTCGGTTACAGATAGCCCACGACCCGGGAGCGACCCGAACCGACTAACTGTGACGCGTCCGTCTAGGACTCTGTTCGTTTTCCTGAGGTGCAAAAAGTAAGGAAAGTCTCGGCTTCGAGGCTCAATCCACTCAACACGAGCGCGGCGCGCGCGTCGTGACGTGTCGAGTCGAGACGAGCGAGCGAGGAGGAGGAGGAGCGCGCGTGTGTAGCACTCCTATTCTCACTCACTTACTAGTGGTGAAACAACCCACCTTATAAGGTGGTCTAACTTCCTCCCAACTTTCCATGTGGGACTAAACTTCCCACCTCTTGCCACTCCCTAGTGAGCTGCCACCTACTTGGGCTCAAACTCACATGGCTGCCACTATGTGGGCTTTGAGATTTATAGGAAAAACTGAAATCTAATTTGGGCCACTAAAAGTGGGCCCAATATTTCAACAATCCCCCACCAGATCTCAAATCCCCATTTAGAGATTTACCAATACTCGCTGCTTGTTTATATACCGAGTGTTTCGGCGGAGACTGTTAAGTTGAACTTCCGCCTAGAACCTTAAGCTACATCCATTCACACTTGAACAATGGACTAAGCCTTGAATTGCAAGTTTTGCGTGAACGGGGTTTCACTCAAAGTCATGACCGAGTACATGGCTGCCGGTAGCCTACCCCGCGGGTGAAGCATATGCGTCATACTTCGTGGTCTCTTCATGAGTTTACTAGAGATCACCCAAATCTCATAGATTGCGACGTTTAACAATCGGACTCATATAGGTGTGTTATTTCAAGAATGCTCCGTAGGACAGCACCTTTGCTAAAATAGCCAACATAAACACATTAAGGCTTGTTGCCAACCTGCCTTACAGACAATTGAGAGTTGTGCATCTTCACATAGAGAGGGTTACAGAATACTCTCCTCAATTAAACCACTAGTTTGTTCTTCCCGAGTCCTAATTCACGGGATCTCCGATCACAAAGGTTGGGTTACCACTATGGTGTAACATCAACGGGTCTCAAACCCATCTCCCTCGATGCACTTTCTATCACATTACGTGATAGTCCCTTTGTAAAGGGATCTGCCGGGTTTTTGTCTGTTTGAATATATGTAACGATTATTACTCCGGAGTTTCGCAATTTCCGACGGACTTCAAACGTCTCTTGACGTGTCTTGATGACTTCGCGTTATCCTTAGAATTGTTCACTTTGACAATTACGGTTTGATTGTCACAATTCAAAAGGATTGCCGGAACAGGTTTTTAACCACGAGGCAAGTCCATCAAGAGCTCACGCAACCATTCTGATTCAACAGTGGTTGTGTCTAAAGCAGTAAGTTCTGCTTCCATAGTTGACCTCGTCAATATGGTTTGCTTGCAAGATCTCCATGACACTGTGCCACCCCCAAAGGTAAATACATACCCACTTGTGGCGTACAGATCAGCTACATCTGAGATCCAATTCGAATCACTATATCCTTCAAGCACAGCTGGGTGCCCTGAATAGTGAATCCCATAACTCATTGTACGACATAGGTAGCGCATGACCCTATCAAGTGCATGCCAATGATCAGTACCCGGGTTTGACATGAACCTACTCAACTTGCTAACGAGCAAAAGAGATGTCGGGTCTAGTCGCGCTCGCTAAGTACATGAGTGAGCCAACGATCTGAGAATATCTCAATTGATCTATGGCAATCCTCCGGTTCTTGCGTAGTGTCACACTGGGATCATAAGGTGTTGAAGAAGGCTTGCTATCAATATAGCCGAACCGGCTCAAGATCTCCTCAACATAATGGGATTGCGTTAGAGTAATCCCACTCTCGTTCTTAATCAGCTTGATGTTCGGAATCACATCGGCTTCTCCCGGATCTTTCATATCAAAGCTCTTTGACAAGAAAGACTTGACCTCGTGTATTACTTTCATGTTTGTACCAAAGATCAGAATATCATCCACATACAAACATAGTATAACACCTTCGCCCCCACCATGGCGATAGTAAACGCACTTGTCGGCCTCATTGACAACAAAGCCTACAGAAGTCAAAGTTCGTCAAACTTCTCATGCCATTGCTTAGGTGCTTGTTTCGGGCCATATAAAGATTTCAGCAACTTGCACACCTTTCTCTCTGCACCTTTTACTACAAACCCATCGAGGCTGATCCATATAGATTTCCTCTTCCAACTCTCCATTAAGGAAAGGCTGTCTTTACGTCCATTTGATGAACGATAAGACCATAGGAGGCAGCCATGGATAGTAGTACTCGAATGGTGGTAAGTCTAGCGACGAGTGAATAGGTGTCGAAGTAATCTTCGCCTTCTCTCTGTGTGTAGCCTTTCGCTACAAGCCGCGCCTTGTACTTTTCAATAGTACCATCGGGTCTTAGCTTCTTCTTGAACACCCATTTGCGGCCTACGAGGCTTGCATCCGTGGGGTCGTTCCGACAACTCCCAAGTTCCATTAGAAAGAATCGAGTCCATCTCATTATGGACAGCTTCTTTCCGATCATCTGCATCTGGAGATGCATATGCCTCTGCAATGGACGTGGGAGTATCATCCACAAGGTACACAATGAAATCATCACCAAAGGATTTTTCAATCCTCCGTCTCTTGCTCCGTTTAGGAGCTTCATTGTCATCCTTCTCAATAACAATCTCATGTGATTGTTCACAATACTCATTAGATGTACTAGATTCAGGAACTATCTCAGTAGAAATTCTAGCAATGCTATGCATATCTTTCATAGGAAACATATTCTCAAAGAATGTTGCATCACGAGATTCCATAATAGTATCAACATGCATATCAGGTACTTCAGATTGAACTACTAAAAATCTATAGCCTACACTCCGCGGAGCATAACCTAGAAAGATACAATCCATCTGTCTTTGGTCCGAGTTTGCGCTTCTTAGTAATTGGAATATTGACTTTCGCCAAACATCCCCATGTGCGCAAATACGAAAGTGATGGTTTTCTCCCGGACCACTCCTCGTAAGGGGTTTTATCTTTATTCTTGTTAGGAACTCTATTCAGGACATGACATGAAGTCAACAAAGCCTCCCCCACCATGCCTTTGATAAACCAGCGGTGGCTAACATGGAATTCACCAAGTCGGTCAGCGTGCGGTTTTTCCTCTCGGCAACCCCGTTTGATTGGGGCGAATAGGGAGGCGTCCTCTCATGAATAATACCATGTTCCTCACAGAATTCATCAAAGATTTTAGGAAAATACTCGCCACCACGATCCGACCTAAGACGCTTGATCTTTCTCTCTAGTTGATTTTCAACTTCGGCCTTATAAATTTTAAAGTAGTCTAAAGCTTCATCTTTAGTTCGCAACAAATAAACATAGCAAAATCTAGTCGCATCATCAATCAATGTCATGAAATATCTCTTTCCACCTTTTGTCAACACACCATTCATCTCGCATAGATCGGAATGTATGAGTTCTAGAGGTGCCAAGTTTCTCTCCTCGGCCGCCTTGTGAGGCTTCCGAGGTTGCTTTGATTGCACACAACTATGGCACTTAGAACCTTTGGCAATGGTGAAATTCGGAATTAAACTTAAAACTGGATAGCCGAGACATTAAACCAAAATTAATGTGACATAAACGAGAATGCCAAACACTGGTATCATCACTAACATTGCCACAAATATGGTTCACAGACCTATTGCTGAAATCAGAAAGCGAAAAGCGGAACAAGCCTCCGCACTCATAGCCTTTACCAATAAATTGTCCAAACTTGGAAACAACTACTTTATTTGACTCTAAAACAACCTTAAACCCATCTCTGCATAGAAGGGAGCCGCTAACGAGATTCTTGTTCATAGTAGGGACATGCTGCACGTTCCTCAGCTGCACGATCTTCCCCGAAGTGAACTTCAGATCTACCGTGCCAACACCACGAACAGAAGCATGTGACCCATTCCCCCACTACAAGAAATATGGTGACTTGCGACCCTCCATATTGGTCACTAGAAGGTCATTCTGCGCCATTTATGACCACGTCGTGACCAATAACTATTAGTCACCAGTTGAGTGTCACTGACGGATCACAACGACCTTTTGTTTTGAATAGTCATAGACGGTTACGACCAAAATCGAAGGTCATGGATTCAATGACCAAAACTTTGGTCAAGCGCACTCTGACTTGTCCAAGTCAGATCCGACGTGGCGAATCCTACGTGGCAGATGTGTGACCTTACCAAATGGTCATGCATCAAATCAGCCCAGTCCGATTCAGTGCTTTACATGGGCCTAGCCCGACAATTCAGCCAATTTATTTTACTTTTGCCAACATGCTCTAACAAGCTTAATGGGCCAAGCCCAAAATTTTGTTCATTTACATTCTGGGCTGCAACATTTTGAATCTGAATTTTATACCCATTTCAATCTAGTGATGTTTGGGTCGTGCCCTTTTCAGAGTTCTAATAACATATACTTATTTGTAGCAGTAAGTACCAGATATTTTGGTTAGCACATCCCAAAACACATAAATTTACACAATCGAAGAGTAAAATGAAATTATATATTGAAGTCATGCCAACAGTTCACATCTCCCAGGAATATAGAACATTTTAAAAAGTACGAAAAAGTAGCACATTACAACCATTCTGTAATGTAAATCTCTCAGGAACATAATTAACTGCAACGATATGACTAGTCTGAGCTAACTACTACAGTCCAGGCTGAGTATGATGCCTTCCAGTCTTCCAACTTCTTCAACCTGAAACTCGTGCAAAAGAGAGGAAACAATGGTTATTATGGCTGTCAGGTTTAGTATGAAAGCAAATATCTTCTAATCTAACAATAACATACACCAACTAGAAACAGAATAATTAACAGATCCACATGCAACTCGGAAAAATGGCAACTGAGATCCAAGAGACAACATATAAGCACATGTGCAACAGATAGATACAAGCGTACACCAGCTCAAAGTGGCGGTAGCTCAAAACCAAGCATTGTTCAAAGGCAAACCGTAGCAATCATCAGTACTGGATTAAACTCTATTGTGCTATAGATGGGGTATTTGAGTGAAATTAGTTACAAAATCATCACGAGCTATCATCTGTGTTCAACATTAGGTGTCGTTTTCAAATTTGTTAATTCTAAAAACAAACCTTAAGCATTAGCACTCGCTGCTATTTTCATATTTGCTAACAAAACATCCGCAAGAAAGCACTTGCTTGCAACTAGTTTCAGTGAAGCTTTTTAAGTTTAATAATATTGTTTATCAATGAAATTTACATGTGGCTACAAATCTTACTGGTTTTCCAAGTAAATACTCTCATTGTACTAATTAGTTGCAATGTAAATGTGCATAGTACAAACTAATCATTTCCAGCAACCAGCAACATAGGTGTAACAGCAGGTAGAAGGTTGGTTAGTCTGGTAGGAATCCAGTTTTACTTGCACATGAACACTAACCGGTATGAGTTCATTCTGTGACTAAAAAGTACTCACTAGATAGCAAGTTTACAGATTACACATACAAACTAAAGATTCAGTATGAGCATCCTAATGAATCTTTACAAACAATGGTAGACTATACTGCCATGTGAAATTCTAATTTAGTGTACTAGAACAGTACCCTACTCAATGAATCATGTATTGTTGGGTTAACTCCCTATTTGTTACTGACAGAGCAAGCAGTGCTTACCTGCACTGCAACAGCACATCCGCGGCCGACGCCGACCGCCGACCCCTTGCCCTGCAAAACTAGAAGTATCTGAGCAATTACCAGCCAAAGATGCAACAAACAAGAAAAGTTTGAAAGAGGTGTTCACAAATATTTTGCATTAATTTCACCTGAATAACCTCCAATTATCTCTCCTTACACACCTTAATGTACAAAGTCTCGTCCTTTAGCAGGCGTTCATCCCATACTGCATCGGCCGCAGCAGTGTTCCCCCTGTACCACCCCTGCGCGTCCCAAACCCCGCGTATGTACCCTGCCTTGGCACACGCCCATTCATCCACAACTGCGTGACGACTATTGTGCTCCCTCGCTGCCGCCTAAGCATCAAGTCTTACTATTATTAACAGTAAATAACCATTACTATTGCAAATACAGGAACACAATAGATCATATAATAAGCCTTCTTTTTTTAACTAAAATACAGGAACCGTGGAGAGTACTCATGTTAGTGCATAGCTCCAGCAATACTGCAGTTGTTAGTTATTTTTTGTGGGTTGATTTACATTTAGTTAATCCTTAACATGTTCTATCTACTGCAGTTGTGATCATTCAAGATTAGCAAGAGTGGTCAGTCATATAGCTGCAGGGAAGGAGGAAGAGACACTCCTAAGGGTGAACAACAGCAGCAGGTTCAAGTCCACGCCTCCTCCCATCCTCGTCCGCCCGGATCTGAGCTGTAGCCACTGGATCTGCCCGGATCCGTGAAGAGCTTGATGATTACTTACAGTTCTGCATATTGGAGCCACTACAGTCTGAACTGAACATTCCCATTCCTGTACAAACACTCCTCAGGTTAATAAGACAGAGCAACATAAATAGATACACATAAGTACACCGGCTTATTGGGTTTGCAAGCATGTCCCCAGATAAAAGAAAATAAAATATGGAAGTGCAAATCCTACTTTAAATCGAAACTACATTCTGCACAAACTGATAAAAGCTTGACACACCAGATTGGTTGCTATGGTTGGTGCACAGTTTGTGTGCTTATGCAAAGTGATGGTTGATGGATGGATACTAAAATAAACAAGCAAAGTGACTGCTGCCTGTGACCATCAGTTTTTGCAAACAAACACGTCCAACTACTGCTATGTACTGTGTAAACATGAACCTATGATCTGTGTGATTTAGTAAGACAAGACATGCCAGACAGACCTTAAGATAATTGGGAAAATATCAACCAAACTAATTGAAACACCTCACTTGATGTGTATACTGCATGGTGTTTTCTGCTGCAGGAGCAATATAGAAACCAGACCAAAGAAAATGAGTAAAGTTACTACTCCAACCATACAAAGCAGGGAAAGCACATTTCCTAAATAAGTGTTTGCCTTTGGCCACCACTAGCAACTTATAAAGTCAGACAACATATCAACAACAGCATAAGAAGAGGTGCCAGAGAGGCAGAGACCAACTCACCAGTGGCCAAATATGTTGCCAATAGCATCTTCTTTAGTACACTCCAGAATATGTTGCCAATAGCATCTTCTTTAATAACAAGGCCAAGTTGCTTCATTATCTCTTTTTTATATACCTATACATTAAGAAAAGAAATAATCCAGGTGGCAGCATAACCAGTCAATAGGACACAGACGGGCATACTGCATTTTACAGTAAATTACTCCACAGAAATTTACAGTAAACATAGATAGTCAATATTGCAGGTTCTACAACATAATCACACTGAATTATTATGCAGTCGAGAATTTTCTTAATAACTTGCATAATAATGCAGTAAAAAACTACTTAATCCATATAATGATGACCCTACACGCTAATCTCTAAAGCAGATAGCAACATGTACAACAGTGAGAGGGAGAAAGAGCAGAAGATGGTAATTTATGTCATGATATTACAGTAGAATCATCAAAGATTAGCATATTCAGATTGTGAACAAAGATCTACCAATCACATGACTGCAGATTGAACACGCAGATTATGTCAGAAAAATATTGGATTAGTTCACTAAATGTATTGCCATAAACACATAGTATGCTTGCAAGTTTACATACAAAGTTCAAACAGAACAGATAATGGAGAATAGTTACTGTGTACAAAATATATTAAGGTATACTGACCCTTCTCAGCATTGTTTGCCAAAGAACTGACAGAACTGTTGGCACATAAGGTTCTCTATACTTGCACCAACACTGCAACATGCCAAAAAGCGTCGATCAGGACACAAGAAAGGCATTCATCTACATGGTCAACAAAGGCCTGCAGGGCTGTGGTGCCAATGCATCTACAAGGTCAACAGAGGCATTCGGCTGCCGACAAGCACAGACTTCACCACCTTGTTCAGGAACTGGACAGTTGCCTCCACTGCAGCCTCGAGCCCATCGTGTCGCTCATCCTATAATTGGAAAAATGCTCATATTAGTACACTCCAGAACACTAGACAAGAAAAAAAAGGCTCATGGGAAGAACAGAGAAGGGCAACAAAAGATAAGAAACGAACAACCAAAACTTTTCTTAATGTTGATGCTTTGCATTTACAACAAGTATAATTTCGATTCTGGTTGATATTCTTCAACAGGTGACAGACACGCACACCCAAACATGGCATAGTTTACATCATTGACCAGTCATTGAAAATGGTTGTTCTAAAATTTGGTCAATTAAGAAACATGTGCCTTTGGTGTACCCATATAATCAACTGGTAAGCTTTGCAATTAACAGATAAGGTTGGTTAATCAGGCAGGTGGGACGCCGATTGAAATAAATGGTTGCACATAAAAACGTTGCCATATTCACATGGTAGTCCATGATTGATAACTTTTGATAATAACGTAACTAAGATGGCTCACTTTCAGGAAATGGCAACAGTCAGCATGCCAGAACCACAAGAAACAGATCTTTAGCATTTTTTTAAAACAAATGAGTACCTGTTGACACTAGTGTATATAAAGTATATATTAAGGTTGTTGAAAAATAATCTTGGTGTACCTATCAGCTTCACTATCACAGCAGTCTAGCTTCTTTGACCCACTCAGTTTCCAAACGATACTAAGAGCTATCCACAATTTATTTATTTGAGCGAACGGGTAATACTGATTCGTTTATCATTGCTCATCATAATGCTTCCAGATCTTGAAGGAAAAAAATATTATGAAGTAAGAAAAATTGTAGGCCGGTTCCACACAGAAGTGAAAAAGTTGGCCGAGCCGACAGGGAAATTCAACTACGGAACAACAACACCAAATGCATATCGCGGCCATCTAAGCTGTACAATACAACACCCCGAAACGCTCCAACACGAACCAATCTACTACCAAGAGAAGCAGATACAGACTCGCGGGTGGGGGGAATGGGGATTCAGGTGCGGGGATCTGACCTCATCGATGGTCTGGTTGTAGAACTCGGCGGCCAGATCCATCGGCCTCGTGGACTGGATCACCGCATGCTCTCACATGCGCCGACGACGGCGAGGCCATCCATCCGCGGGTTGTCGACGAAGGCTAGCGCCTCCTTGCTCTGCATATCAGACGCGGCAGCGGAGGCCATGGTGGGTTGCCTCTGCTGCGAGGTCAGAGAACGGCGATTAAGCGAAGATTTGGAGAGCGATGAGTGGGGGAGGGGAGGGGAGGGGCGGCGGTATGGGACATTGGATCGGAAGAGAAAGGGTGGGTGGCGGCGGAGAGTTAGGGTTAGAGAATAGGAGGCTGGGGACGGTACTTAGCGAATTTTTTGTTTCGCAGGGCGGGGAAGTGGGGCGGGTCGCGCGCGTCTAATTTTCGACTCCGCGGGCGTATTTTTGCTCAGAAATTTGACTCTGCACTTAGCTAACCTGCGGGTCTCACATGCCATGTATGCACCCACGTGGCAGGTAGACCCCAATGTCATTGGATTGCTCTCAGTAATTGGATCTTTTGGTGGCCAACATGTTAGTGGGTCCTAGATGTCAGTAGCAGATTTAAACCTAACAATATCTAGGCATATAAACGAAAGTTGCCAAATAGACACGTCTAGGTCTCAGATTTCATTTGTAGATTTAAATCAGTGCTATTCACACATATAGCCAACAGTTACCACATAGACATGATATGTAAGTGAAATTGAAATTGCAGAGGTGGCTGACCAGTCATTTTAAGGCATCACGGCATGGTAGTCCTGACAATTTAAATTGGTTGTAGTTGGCTAAATATAAAGTCGTGAACCGTTTCATCTTCTCTATGACCATTTCTTGTAAGAAAATCATGACTTTTCTAAGTAAAATGGTCGTGCTGATTTAGGGTTTGCACCTGAAAGTGCATGGAGCCCCCATGTGTGGTTTTGGTAATTAATGACAATCCCTATGGACTAATGTTTGCATTGAGTTATATTTGTAGGAGTTGTCCATAGGCAATGCTTGAACCATATGTTGGCTTCAAGGTTGCAATAAGAAGAAATTGATGAAGGATATCAAGTGTCAAGTATGTCTTGAAGATGAAGATGAAGTGAGCCCTCAAGTTATCTCAAGACATCAACATGATGAAGAATGAAGAAATGATGTGCAAGTTCAAGATGAGCCAACTCGAAGAGATCATATGCTTGAAGCTTGCCATCCATATGGTGTTCATGGATTTGAGAAGATGCGCCGAAGAAGAAGCTCTCCCATGGTGGATTATGGGGGAGCAATCTACAAGACTTCGTCAAGCAAGCACAATCAAGAAAGGCGTTCCATCTTGTTGCGGTCAAGACCATCATCATCAAGCTCAAGTGGAATGCGCAAGGTTAAGGTTTGCTCTTGATAGGGTTTCTTTCTCACCGGTCTCATGGTGTAGTTGGAGACCGGTTTATAGTTTAGTTGCCGTACTATCAAGAGGGCTCTCGAGTGAGTAACTCGATCGTATCGTTCGGAGAGAGCTCAAACCTTTGCATCCTTGCATCATCTTTCTTGGTTGTTATTTAGATCTTATCCATGTGATGTTTTAGAGCTTGTGCTTATTCTCATGACAAGCTCTAGTTCATCGAAAACGGATTTTGCATAGATCACTTGTTGCGTTTTCGAGTTTGGTGATTTTCTCGGTTTCTCATGTTGAGGTATTGCACCTCTAAAAATCATAGAAAATCACCCCCACTGATTTCCATATTTCCACTTTTTGTTGGGTAGCTCTTGTTGTCCTCTTTCCAACAAAATTAGTTTCATCTCATTCTGATTCTTTAATCTCAAGATATTTGCATTTCCATATTTGGGTTTAAAAGAAAAGAAAGAAAAAGGAAGAAAGGAAAAAGAAGAGGAGGGGCCGGAGGCTTGGGCGGTACCGCCGGCCTGGCCACGGCCGGAGGCTCCGGCCTTGGTACCGCCCAAGGTACCGGTTGGCTCGGGGAGCCTCAGTAGTTTTGCCAGGGAGGTTGGAGCCCCGGCGGTACCTTGGCCGGTACCCCGGCCGGAGGCTCCGGCCTCCCCTCCCGGCCCGCGCGCCCCAGGCCTCGCCGCGCTGCTCAACCATGGCCGGTAGTACCGGCCCTTCCTGGCCGGTACCTCCGGCCTCCCCCTCCCACGCGCGCACAGGCCTCCAACGGGCAGATTTTGGGGCCTCCTTTTATGCCCCCTCTCTCTCTTGTTTTATTAACACTTGCTCCTTCTTCCTCCTCTCTATCTCTCAAGCCTCTCACCTCCATTGTTGATTGACTTTTTGTGAGCTTGAGATCTCTCTCCCCTTCCCATGATTCTTGCATCTATTTGAGAGAAAGATTGAGGGGATCTAGATCCACACTTTGACCAAACCAAATCATCTCTTTGTGAGTGAATCTTTGGGATCTAGATCTTGGGGAACTTTGTGTTCTTCTTTTGTTCTTCCTCTCTTATTCCCCCAATAGCTTTTGTAGCTTTGTTGGAATTTGAGAGAGAAGGACTTGAGCATCTTTGTGGTGTTCTTGCCATTGCATTTGGTGCATCGGTTTGAGTTCTCCACGGTGATTCGTGGTGGTGAAAGCAAGAAGGTTGTTACTCTTGGGTTCTTGGAACCCTAGACGGATTCTAGACCTTTGTGGTGATTTGTTGGGAGCCTCCGATTAAGTTGTGGATGTGTGCCCCAACCTTTGTGTAAGGCCCGGTTTCCGCCTCGAAGGAAATCCCTTAGTGGAACCGTGACCTAGGCCTTTGTGGCGAGGGTCACCGGAGATTTAGGTGAGGCGCCTTCGTGGCGTTCGGTGTGTGGTGTGAGTACCGCATCTTGGGGTGAGGCCTTTGTGGCGTTGGTGTGCATCGAGCAACCACACCTCAAGGTGAGCCTCTTGTGGCGTTCGGGAGCACTAAGCAACCGCACCTCTCCACCGGAGATTAGCACTCGCAAGAGTGTGAACTCCGGGATAAATCATCGTCTCCCGCGTGCCTCGGTTATCTCTATACCCGAGCTCTTTACTTATGCACTTTACCTTGTGATAGCCATCGTGCTTGAAGTTATATATATCTTGCTATCACATACTTGCTTGTATTGCTTAGCATAAGTTGTTGGTGCACATAGGTGAACCATTGCTTAGAATAAGTTGTTGGTGCACATAGGTGAACAATAGTATATAGGCTTTGGGCTTGACAAAGTAAACGCTAGTTTTATTCCGCATTTGTTAAGCCCATCTCGTAAAAGTTTTAAATCGCCTATTCACCCCCCCTCTAGGCGACATCCGTGTCCTTTCAGCACCCTCCCAAACGACATACGACCATTTGATGTGAAATGGTCATGGAGTTATGACCAGTTTATACGTGGTCACTGTAAGAAGGTCATTAGTTAACACATTTCTTGTAGTGCCCATCAAGACGGAAGAATCCCGGGTGTCGTAGCCTAATCGACGGTACCTCGGAGGAGGGATCCTCACGAGGGGGAGAAGAAGTAGGGGCCATAGGGCGGAGTGCACACGGGACGGTGGTACGCGAGTTACCCAGCTTCGGAACACCTGCACGATGACAGGGCCTACTGCTGCTTGTCCGGAATTATCCGGGCGCTTTCGCGTTGTTACAATGAGTTGTGGTTGTGCCTCTAGGGCTCCCGGGATCCGGCTTATAAAGGCGCACGGATCTAGGGTTTACATGGAGAGTCCTAGCCGGATTACGTGACAGCCTAACTACGGTACAATATCTTGCCGTGCACGTCACGGATCCACCTTCCATATACGTCGTATCGGATCCGGGTTCCTCATGGGCCTCCATGGATCCGGGTTACTCCTATGTCGGTACGGATCCGGCCCGCCGATCCCGGGCTGGACTTCTTCCTTCATGATCAACAAGAATCGGGCCGCCCGATGGGCCACATGCCTCATCACCGTCTCGTGGGCCACCCGGGCTTGCCGGATCTAGGCACCGTCGATGGTACACCCATGAAGTATACCCACAACGAGTAGCCCCCAGAGTTCTCCGGGTTTCCCCTGCAGTTTCCGCCATGCTGGTTCCTTAAGTCTCCGGCATCATCGGCAACGCGGAGAAACTTGAAGAGCTCCAACTTTGCATTTTCTTCTTTTTCCAACTTATAGCCGGAAAATGCTCCCACCCTGCGGGACTTCATCCATCGACATTCCAAAGAACATCTCCGGGTTACTCCCTGCACGAACGAGAACAAACTTATCCTTACGCAATTACCCGGAATCTTAAAAGACTCAAACGGTTCCGGAAATCCTTCATCTTCAGATCACACTCAACAACGGAAGTTCCTTATTTCCCGCGCACAACTTCCTCATTTCCCGCGCTAAATCTTCGCAGATGCAAATCTTCAGCCGGAATTTTCGGGAGCGCGCAGATCAAATCACCTCCACGTCGTTTTACCGCATTTGACCTAAACACGTGTCAACCATCCAACGGTGTGACCGTTCGGTTTCCACCGTCGGATCCGGATCCCGAATCTCCGAGCGCGGCCTATAAATACCCCGCGGCCCGGTAAAAATTCATTCTTTCACCCCCTCTCACCACATCGTCTTCCTCCTCGCGCCGCGCCGCCCGCCGGATCTAGACTCCGGCGAACTTCGTCACGGTGAACCTCGCGCGCCGCCGAACCGAGGCTCCCTCGCACCAAGATCATCACGTTTGAACGAGAAACTCGCTCCGCCGCCGATTCGTGGTTACGCGAGTCGACTTCCTCCAAGTTCAGCCGACCTCAACTCCGCCGGAGCTCCGTCGAGCCACCGCGCCATTAGCGGTAAGTACGCCGGCCTTGTAGAAGACAACGTAGTGTAGAAGATAGGTTCAGTGATCCGGGTACTCAAACACTTTGTATGGGTGCAGCCGGAAGCATGCCACTCGAATCGTCACTTTGCACCGGTAGCTCTTCGAGTAGCCCGGATCTCAACCAAATAGAACCCATATGCCCGGATCCCATATCATTCCTGCCACCATATATTTCCGACTTAAGACTAGCTCAACCTTTTTCCGCATCTTCCAGCGCCGCTCCAAGCCGGATTCCTACCCTTCAAGAGCTCCAAGAGGAACTCGAGGGACAAGCTCGGATGGCAGCAAAGGTGCAGGAGGCGGAAAGCAAGAAGGCGTCCAAGGCCCGGATCCGCGAAGGAGAACGGGGTCAATGGTGGCCCTGCGAAACCACGTACGTGGAGCTTAGAGAGCTCCGGAACGAAGGAATGATCTCCTCACACTCGGAGCTTCACACGTGATTCCGTCGTCCCCAAGCCGGAAACCGGAGAAGTCGTTATGACCAAGGCTTGGGTGGAACGCGGACTTTCACTTCCTTGTTCGGAATTTTTCTCTCCATCCTCGGCACCTACGGGCTCCAGCCCCACAACATTTGCCCGAACTCATACCTTCTTCTCGTCCAACTTCGTGACTCTCTGCGAAGGACATCTTGGGATCCGGCCAGACGTTAAGTTGTGGCAGTTCTTTTTCCGGGTGAAGAAAGAAACCAAGGAGAAAGCTATGGTGAACTGCGGAAGCATGACGTTTATGCTCCGCCCTAGTCGCATGTACCCTCCCCATGACTCACACGAATCCGTCCGGTACTCGGAACGCCGGATGGTTTTATGAGAAGAATGCTTCGGTTCCGAAGGTCCATGAAGGCCTCGCCTCGGCTCATCAACGAACCTCCGGAAGAACTCGCGAGCTGGAGCTTCGTCCCTTCGCTCGCCCGGACCCCAACTCTGGAGAAGGCGGCGCGGAGAATCTCCTGGCTAGTCCACGACGGGCTAACCGGAGCCCAGCTTACACTTAGCTGGTTTTCCCGGAGAATCCAGCCTCTACGCTACAACGCGCGCCTGATGTGCGCATATACCGGGGCGGATGATCCTCTCCGGGTTACCCGCCACGATCTTCCGGCCGACTCTCTGAAGAGAAGGATCAAGACGTTGGTGAAGATTCCGAGGGGCCAACAGGTCCCGGAACTAACCAAAGACATTTTTACAAGCGACCAATGTCCTCCGGTAAGCTTCGTCCTTTTCACCGTTTCAAACTTCACAAACTTTTGGATGTTCATCTTTAACTTTATTCATTTTCCCTCCAGCTCAACACTTTGGCGGAGGAAGACTTTCGCGCCATTCTCCGTGTTCCCGTTACCGAAGACACGGCGGAGGAGGTTCCGGATGACGACGAGGAGGAAGAGGAACAGGCACCTCGCAAGGCGGCCCCTCGACCTACAAAGCGTCCCCGCGCCAAGGCTTCCGGCTCGAAGCCGGAGCTAGCGGCGAGGCCTCCGCCAAGAAACCGAAGACGGTAAAACCACCTCCGCTAGACTCAAGGAAAGCGGAGCGTGCACGTATACGGATGCTCTCAACAGCCGGCCAAGGCACGCGCCCCATTATCCCCGGCGCCTCGTAAGTTTCCGAGCATGACACGATTTTAACTTAGCGAAATTATCTCTTGTCTGAATCCTTTCACCTGTTTGCAGGAACCCGAAACCCGCCGCCACGCGGACCGCCAGCCAGGAGCCCATTACCAAATACATGAAGAAATCTCCGGCAGTCGGTCCAGCTACTCCGGCTCCGCCAAGTGCTTCTCACCCCACTCCTCCGCCATCTCCTCCTCAGGCTGACCCGTCTCCCCCTCCCGCCACCAACACTCCACCGGAAATTATTCCGGTCAGCAGCGACAAGGTAGGTGGAGAAGATCCCAAGGCCAAAGGCCCTGCCCAAGAAGATGCAGGAGAACAAGGCCAAGGAGGGGCTGAAGTCACTTCTTCTGAGAAGGCCGGAGATGGCGCTGGCGACATCGTCGTTTTTCCGAAGAACTTCGGAGATCCGGCCGACATCACTTCCACCCCCAAAGCGTATGCTACCAAGTTCTTCAACAAGCTGTCCGAGGCGGAGAAATGGGAGCTTGAACAAGACCTGCTCAACGCCATGCTCGAACAATGCCTCGGGGAAACCCGATGCCGCGACATCGGAGATTCAAGATTTTAAAAAGGATGTCGGCCGCTTCTTCGACAAGCTCGTTCGTAAGCAAAAGGTACTCCCCAGTAGCCCCCAAGCATGTAAGCGGAAACTGAAAAAGTAGTTAGCGCTTAGATGCTTAGAGAAAAATTACTTCCGGGAAAGTTTTTTAGAATGAACCAAGTAGCCCCCAAGCATTATGGCGGAAAAGTTCCGGCAATGATGCTTTTAAGAGAAACCACTCGCTACGAGCGGAATTCTTTATTCCCGCACCGTGTAAATTTTACAGGAACAAGCAGGCGCCGCACTACGAGCTGCACAAGAACATTGCCTTGCAGCGCCGCGTTACTCCGAGTCGGCGGAAAGTATCCGGACCTCGAAGGATGAGAATGCAGATTTGGCTAAACAACCGGCGGACGCCCAAGGTTGGTTTCCGCCTTCTTCGTCATTAACCAATTTCCGACTTTGAACTTACTCGTTAACTTATATTATTATAGGCGCATCCTCTTCCCTTGCTACAGCCTCGACCGAACTTGAGAACCTGCGCTCCTCGTACCAAGATTTGGAGACGAAGCTAAAGGAGGCGGAACTTAAGAAAGAGCAAGCCGAAAAGCAGCTGGCGGAGAAAAACTCCGAGCATGCGAAGGAGAAAGCGGAGCTGAAATTGAAGCTAAACGTTGACGAGTGAAACTATCAAATCTCAGCTAAAAGAGCTCAATGGACTCCGGAAGTATATGGAGACCGCGAACAACGACTGGGATTTGCTCAATGAGAACATCTTGGGTACCGATACTAGAACCTTGCCCGGATATTTGTTCCGACACTTTACTTTATGCTTATGTCCTCACCGTTGTGTGCGGAACCGCTTGGGTATTCCGAAGAGCGCCGGAATTTGTTCCCGCGAGATGACCTTCTTCAACTTGCAGGCGATGACCGCAAAGATCTCATCTCCGCCTCCCGCAAGATATGCTATAACTTATCCATCAAGAGGAGTCGTACTTGCGACGTCCGGAAACTTATTGGAAAGATGGATGTTCTGCCGGAGCCGGTAACGGATCCGCAAGCGTCGTCAGCCCGAGGCGCAGCTGCGATGGCCTTGACCATGTGCCTAGCGCATCATGCGGATCTTGATCTTGATCGGGTAACCACGGGCGTTCCCGCAGATGCGGATGTTAGCGCTCTCCCGGATGCGAGTGAGCGGCTACGACACCCGTATCGTGCGTAGGATCCGGCATGAGGAATTCTACGACAAGGTCGTCCTTCCCGCCGACGAGTCCTTAGAAGCGTAACTTCGAAGGAACTCGCCGCCAAGGCGCGACTCGCGGAATCCGGAACCCGGCTTACCCGGACCAGCTCGAAGAATACTCCCCAAGAGGAACCCAAGACCAGCACCGCTGCCTCTCGAAGAAAGTGATGAAGACGTGTCTTCTCCGGCCGAAGGCGCCAAGGAACAGGATCCGAAGGCAAGACTTCTCCGGCTAAGGGGGAATGAGAACTTTTATTCCCGCGGGAAAAAACAATGCATCATTTTGACCCCAGCCGAGGGTTTGTAATAAGACTTTAAATTCTTTAAGTAGCTAGGAACGAAACGATTATGCATGGGGCGGAAACACTTTATCCTCGCTATCCGTTTAATATTATGCGCATGTTTCGTTTTATGTCGGAAAGCAAGTGCTGACTTCGTTATTTTCCGGCTTGCCCGCTTGACCTTCCACGAGCCGGAAAACCTTAGCCGGAAACGCCGCGCCGGCGACGAAGCCCAATGGCAATCCGTCCATAACCGCGGAAACAAGCCCCCGGGCGTAGGTGCCGGAAATCGCTACTAGGAATCCACGAGTTCGCAACAGATAACAACTTAATCAGAAAACTTAAGCTTACGTCCTAAAGGACGATTTTGAAAATCACAACTTTCATACACGCCTAGGCGGAAATATCCAGCTCTGCGGTTTTAGTCGGAAAAAACATACACGATCTAAAATGAATAAGTAAAGGAGGTAAAAGACTCAAAGAGTGAACCATAAGCTTTATTTCATTGATCATGTATAATTATTACAGAGTTTGTAACTCGAAAAAATATTCTAAGTGTAGAAAGGACGTAGCTGTGCTATATTCCAAGGGCGATCTGTTTCATCGTAGATGTCATCCGGATCCTCACGCTTGCGTTTCCGGCGCCAATTAGCGGGTCTATCCCTTAGCTCGCGGAAATCAACAAGGTAGTACGACCCGTTGTGAAGTACTTTGCTAACGACGAAAGGTCCTTCCCATGGGGATTGCAGCTTATGGTCTTTCACCTGTCGAAGGCGGAGGACCAGGTCTCCTGCCATGAAGGAGCGTTTCCGGACTCGACGACTGTGATAACGTCGGAGCCTTTGCCGATAGATGGCGGATCTTTGGTCCGCTAAGTTCCGAGCTTCCTCGATCAGGTCCACGGATAGCCGTCTCGGCCTCGTCGACTCGTTTCTTCATTGTAGGCGGAAACTCGCGGTGAATCGTGGATGATGTCGGAGGGGAGCACGGCTTCGGATCCGTATACCAGGAAAAAGGGAGTAAACCCCGTTGATCTCGTTAGGGGTAGTTCGTAAACTCCACGAAACAGCTTCCAACTCGTCGGCCCAAGCTCCAGCTGCTCGTCGCAGCGGTCCTTCAAGGCGTGGTTTAATTCCCGATAATATTAGGCCGTTAGCCCTTTCAACCTGACCATTGGACTGTGGATGAGCCACGGATGCGAGGTCCGATCGTATCCCCATTGTCTCACAATAATCCTTTAATTCTCCTTGAGCGAAGTTCGTGCCATTATCTGTGATTATGCTGTGTGGGATGCCGAATCTCATCACGAGGCTGCAGACGAATTTTAGTGCCGTAGCACCATCGGCTTTTCTCACTGGCTTGGCCTCGATCCACTTGCTGAACTTGTCAACGGCGACCAGGAGGTATTCACAACCGCCAGGAGATGATCTTTTCAATTTACCAACCATATCGAGCCCCCAGACCGCAAATGGCCAGGTGATAGGTATGGTCTTCAGCTCTTGGGCTGGAGCGTTTGGTTGAGTAGCGTAGTACTGACAACCTCGGCAGGTCTTGACTATCTTATCAGCATCTTCTTTAGCTGTGAGCCAATAAAAGCCTAGCCGAAAAGCTTTTGCAACGAGTGATCTGGGAGCGGCATGGTGCCCGCAATCCCCTGCGTGGATCTCTCTGAGGATTTCAATGCCATCTTGATTGGAGACGCATTTGAGAAACACCCCTGTTGCGCTTCGTTTGTAGAGCTGTCCATCGACAATTGTGTAGGATCGTGCTCGTCTGATGATCTGGCGCGCGAGGACCTCGTCCTCCGGCAGCTTCTGATCGATGAGGTAGTCCAGAAAGGCTGTGTCCAAGCCGGAATGGTAGCCAATACCTCTTTAGCCGGAGACACCGCCACATCCGGGTTTTCCGGGTTAGCGCCCTTCACCGAGGGTATCCGGAGATGCTCTAGGAAAATTCCGAGCGGAATTGGTCTTCTGCCGGATCCGAGCTTGGATAGCATATCCGCCGCTGTATTGTCGTCTCTTCCGACGTACTTGACTTCGTATCCGAGGAAGCACTTGGCGAGCTCGTCAACTTCGTCTCCGTAGGCCGCCATGACGGAATTTCTCGGCGTTCCAGTGTTCCGGCTACTTGTTGTGCCACCAGTGTCGGAATCTCCACAAGCATATGATGTGCTTGATCCCGATTTCCTTAGCGATGCGCAGACCGTGTAGTAGAGCCTCGTATTCCGCCATGTTATTTGTAGCTTCGAAGTGGATCTGCGTAACATACTGCAGCTTCTTCTCCGGTAGGGGACTTCGTGGTGACTCCGGCTCCCGAGCCTTGATGCCGCTTGGATCCGTCGAAGTGCATGACCCATGTTTTCGGTTCCGGCTCCGGACTTGCATCCGGAGCTTCGTCCAATCCGCAACGAAATCTGCCAAGACTTGGGATTTGACCGCAGTCCTTGGCTTGTAAGCGATGTCGAAGGCGGATAATTCGATGCCCCATTTAGCTGTTCGTCCTGTTGCGTCAGCGTTGTTGAGAATTGTTGACAGCGGAGCTTTACTCACAACTGTTACTGGGTGCTCTTGAAAGTAGTGTCTCAATTTCCGGCTGCCTAGGAATACTCCATAAGCTAGCTTCTGAAAGTGAGGGTATCTTTGCTTTGACTCCGTCAGCACCTCGCTTATGTAGTAGACAGGTCTTTGGACGTCATATTCATGACCTTCTTCCTTTCGCTCCACCACGATGACGAGGCTGACGACCGTGTTGGTAGCCGCCAGATAAAGGAGCATTGGCTCTACTCTACTCGGGGCTGCCAAGATAGGTGGGGAGGTTAGTATTTCCTTCAACCCACGGAGAGCTGCGTCGGCTGCGTCGTCCCTGCACAAATTTGTCTCGTTTTCTTCAGCAGCTTGTACGGAGGTAGCGCCTTCTCGCCAAGACGGCTAACAAACCTCGCTGATTGCTGCAACGCAACCAGTTAGTCGTTGCACATCTTTGAGACAAGTTGGCCGTTTGATACACAGGATTGCCTTGTTCTTTTCCGGGTTCACCTCAATGCCTCGGTGAGAGACTATGAAGCCAAGGAGTTTTCCGGCTGGCACGCCAAAGACGCACTTCGGCGGATTCAACATCATCTTGTACCTGCGGAGGTTGTTGAAGGTTTCCGTGAGGTCGCCGATCAAGTCGGATCCTTTCCGGGTCATGACCGCGATGTCGTCGACGTAAGCGTGCACGTTCCGGCCAATTTGGTCCTTCGAGCACCGCCGCATCGTACGCCGGTAAGTAGCACCTGCATTTTTCAAACCAAAAGGCATAGTAACATAGCAAGTAAGTACCAAACGGGGTTATGAATGAAGTCGCCTTTTGGTCGGATTCCTTCATCCGGATCCGATGATACCCGGAATACGCATCAAGAAAACACGAAGTTCCGCCCTGCCGTCGAATCAATGACTTGGTCAATGCGCGGCAAGGGGAACGGATCCTTCGGGCAATGTTTGTTCAAGCCGGAGTAATCGATGCACATTCTTAGTATTTCGGTGTTCTTTTTGGGTACAAGGACGGGATTCGCGACCCAATCGGTGTGAATAACTTCTATTACAAAACCCGCTTCTAGTAACTTTGCTAGTTCCATTCCTATGGCGCGGCGCTTCTTGTCTCCAAAGCGTCGCATAGCTTGCTTCACTGGTTTAGCCCCGGATTGATGTTGAGGTAGTGCTCGGCGAGTTCCCTAGGTACTCCGGACATGTCGAAGGTTGCCATGCGAAGATATCCATGTTAGCGCGGAGGAACTCGACGAGCGCGCTTTCCTATTTAGGGTCCATGTTTGCCCCGACCGAAACCTGTTTGGAAGAGTCACCCGGAATAAGGTCATGCTTCTTAGTTTCTATCGCGGGCTTGAAGGAGGTTTTCTCGCTCGGAGATCTGCTTCTTGGTGGTCCGCATCTCGGCCGGATCCACCGCGGCCCCGTAGCCTTTCAGCTCTTCTCCGGATATGACGGACTCGCGAAGGCGGCTTCGCCCAACTCGCACTCATGAGCCTTTTTGTAGTCTCCGGTTATGGTGATCATACCGTTGGGACCCGGCATCTTGAGCTTGTTGTAGATATAGCACGCCCTTGCGTGGAACTTGTGGTAGGTGGGCCTGCCGAAGATGACATGGTAGGAGCTCTTGAAGGGCACAACTTCGAACGTGATCTTCTCCTCGCGGAAATTATGAACATCGCCGAAGGCCACGGGAAGTGTGATGCTGCCGAGGGAGTTCGCCTTCTTACCCGGAACCACGCCGTGAAACTCGGCTTGTGCTGTGCTTGAGCTGTTCCTTGGTGAGGTTCATCCGCTCCGAGTCTCCAGGTACATGATGTTCAAGCCGGCTCCGCCATCCATGAGGCACTTGGAGAAGTCATACCCGTCTATGCGGGGACTCACAACCAAGGCGTAATATTCTTTTGGCACAGAGGCGGGATGATCCGCCCGTCAAATGTGCACGGAACTTCCGACCACCCGACATATCGCGGCACGGCCGGAACCGTGGCGTTCAGGAACCGGGTAGCTGATTTTGCAGCGCGGATCGTGGGGGTTCCGAGGAAGGTGTGGTAAGCCCCCACGCTCTTCTTCTCGAAGGGGTTGGATTTTCCTCGCGGTTCCGGCTTTGGGATCCGGCGAGTTATCATCCTCGTCCATCGCCTCGGAACTCGTCCTCCTCCTTGTCCTTGTTCTTCCCCTTGCCTCCTTTGCCGCGTGGGCGGTGCTTCCGGGCTCGCTTGTATCCCGCCTCCGGGTCGTTCTTGAGGTCGTTGACCCATTTGCGATTGCGGTTGGTATGAGTGGACTTCCCCGTAGCCGGATCCAAGTGGGCCGAGCAGGGCATGTCTCCGTACTCCTCGTAGGTTTGCGGGGCGCGGGATCCGCCGGCGGTGACCTCGGTGCCATGCTGCCGACCCCCGCCGGCTCCGCCTCCACGGCCGCGTCCTCTTCCGCCTCCCGAACCTCCGCGTTGGAACGCCATGGCGACCATCTCGGATCCGCCACTCTTCCGGTCATCGGGGTTTTTGCGTTTGTGGCCGCTATTGTTACCGTTATCGCGGTTCTTCTTCTGCCGGTGCAGGGGGATTGCTCGTAGCTGCGATGTCACCGCCCGCGTCGTCATCGGCGGCGGTGTGATCACCGGCGATGGAGATCATCTCATCCGGAGTCGGCTTGTTGGCGTTAGCCAAACATGTAAGCTTATGTCTCAGCAATCCTCCTCTCTGCAGTCCACCAATAAAGGCGTACATGGCGGTGGTGTGATCGACGTTTTCGCACTCGTTCCCGCATGCCAACCATCGTGTGAGGAAGTTTCTTGAGGTTTCTCCCTTCTTCCGGATACAAGCTTGTAAGTCGCTTGTCGTGGCAGGTCTTTTGTAGGTGCCCCTGACGTGTTTCTCAACAGCGGTCTTCGAGTCGAACCAGCAAAAGATGGAGTTCTTCTCGAGGTCGCCGAGCCAGATCCGGGCTGGTCCTACAAGGTACAACTGGAGCATGCGGCTGGCGATGTTAGGGGTTCCTCCGGCGAAGGTTACTGCATTGTAGTAGTCCTCAATCCAGGTATCCGGCCTTTCAGTGCCATCATAATGCTTCAGATTTCCGGGTAGCTTGAGGGAGCTCCTTGGCTTTGGTTCTTCTCGAATCATTCTGCCAAAGCACTTCGGACCAATGTAGTCAGTTCTGTACTCGTTGAGGCGGTCCCGCGCGTCGCGCGAGCCGTGACGTGGAGATTTTGAGCGAGAGCGAGATCTTCGGCCGCCGCCTCCGCCTCCACCTCCGCCACCACCGCTAGGTGGAGGTGAGGAGACCTGCGAGGTGGTCGGTCTGCTTTCTTGCTTCCGGCTTCTGATTCTCCTCGCCCCTCTCGGTACTGACTCCGGCTCCTATGGCTGCCTTCGCCGTGGCGTTGGCTGCCTTGGTCGTGCCGGCGGGGCTCCGGGTTATGGCTTCGGCGAGGCTGCGGGTCGCGACTACGGCGAGGTTCCGGGTCGCGCTCCTCATTCCGACTCCTCCCGGGCTCCGGCTCCCGAGGGATGTTCCGGTTCCGGCGCGGTTCCGGCGAGCGCTCCTCGTTTTCGTTTCTTGGCAGCACGTTGTCGCGGATAACGATTCCACCATGCCCCCGGGGCCTCGGTGTTTCCGGCTGGACTACGGCGGCGAGGGGGTCGCGGGTAACCATTAGGCGGAGGAGAGGGGTTCCGGTACTTCTCACGTCCGAGTACATTGCATCCTTTCCCTTTCTTGGATCTCGACGGTGGCGTCTTTGACGGTACGGGGATAGGATTTGGGTGTTCCCCGACTTTCCTTCCGCGTTCCGAGGATCCGGTGCGTGATTCATCATCGGGGTGGCGATTGACACGGGCGTCCTTCGCGCGGTAGATACACATTGATCCGGATTGGATTCCAACCTCGCGCGAAGTGTCGGCCTTGCTCGCTCGCTTCACTCGCTGAAGCAACGAGCGTGCGAACGAATTCGATGTCAATCTCCTCGTTCTTCTTCTTTAAGATCTCAGCAGCCTTCTTCATATTGTCCTTTGGAGTTGCGAGCGGCTGCTGTACTGTGGGGGTGGCGAAGGTAATCCTGCGGGGAGGGATGGCTTCACGCCTGATCCTAGCTTCCTCCTCTTCGACGAACTTTACCTTGGCCTCCCGAGTGCTTCTCAAGCTCCCCGACCTTTGCAAGAGATTCATCGACCTCGCGGTCCTTCTTCTTGAAGTGTTCCACGAAGTTGGCTGCTTCGTCCTCTCGTCCAACGATCGCAGCTGCGGTATTTGCGAACTTTTTGGCAGTAGCTAGCATCTCCTGTCTTGTTGCTTCTAGAGCTTCCGGATCTGCGGCATCATCAGGGGTTATTGGTTTATTGAGGACACCAGAGTTTGCGACCGGGTCCATGCGTGCTTGTTCGACCAGCTCTTCCGGAGACAGGACATCCTCGGGGGACGGATCCGATCTAGCGGAGATCCGACATTGGACGGTCCGGGGTCGGAGGCGGTGTTTTCGTCTTCACCTTCCTCGCTCTTCCGGCGGTGCCACGGTTGCGAGGACCCGCTTAGGTAAGGCGGAATCGACCTCGAGCTGATCGTCGCGGCCGTACTCCTCAAGCTTTCGGACGAAGTCATCAGATTCCATGGACGCGGTATCACCGGAGATTGGGCTCAGGTTGCCCAAGATCGACTCTTCACCCGGAGCTTTGCTTTCTCCGACAGGCTGAGCCTGACCCGGATCTGCGACGTTTTCCGGTGCCTCTTCCCGCCCGGGACCAGCTCCGACCGCTTGAGGGGCGGTTCCGGCGGTATGGGCCAAGAAGTGTACGAAGTGACACCTTTGCTTCTCTAACACTCGGGAAACCCAGGCGGATCCGCATTGGTCTTCCACCTTTGTTTCCTCGCTCGGGGCGGATTGGGTGGGCTTTGATTTTTCCGGATCTAAGGCGGAATCCTCACTAGGAAGTTCCGGCGTCTCGGATCGGATCTTCGCGACCGCGTCCTCGCTCGCCGGCGGTCGCGTCGGCGCTACTTACCGGTGGGTTTCCATCGGAATCGACGGTTTCCCCGATGAAGATGTGTATGCCGCCAACCGGGACGATGGAGAGCTTGATGGGGTCGGTTTTAGCCGGAATCCAAGCACTCATCCGGAGGGACGATCGGCAGATTTCCGGCGTAGAGGACTCGCCCCACGGCGATGGTGTCGTCGTAGCTTCCCATGGCGGAACCCTCCCGGTTCCGGCCTCCGTACGCCACGAGCCCCACGGTGGGCGCCAACCGTCGTAGCCTAATCGACGGTACCTCGGAGGAGGGATCCTCACGAGGGGGAGAAGAAGTAGGGGCCATAGGGCGGAGTGCACACGGGACGGTGGTACGCGAGTTACCCAGCCTTCGGAACACCCGCACGATGACAGGGCCTACCGCCGCTTGTCCGGAATTATCCGGGCGCTTTCGCGTTGTTACAATGAGTTGTGGTTGTGCCTCTAGGGCTCCCGGGATCCGGCTTATAAAGGCGCACGGATCTAGGGTTTACATGGAGAGTCCTAGCCGGATTACGAGACAGCCTAACTACGGTACAATATCTTGCCGTGCACGTCACGGATCCGCCTTCCATATACGTCGTACTGGATCCGGGTTCCTCATGGGCCTCCATGGATCCGGGTTACTCCTATGTCGGTACGGATCCGGCCTGCTGATCCTGGGCTGGACTTCTTCCTTCATGATCAACAGCAACTGGGCCGCCCGATGGGCCACATGCCTCATCACCGTCTGTGGGCCACCCGGGCTTGCCGGATCTAGGCACTGTCGATGGTACACCCATGAAGTATACCCACAACACCGGGCGACCTGGTAAGAAGTGAACATGGATATGTCAGCACACACATGAACATTAGCACCTGTATCAATCCACCAACATGGAGATTGAAATACCGAAAGAACAGTAAAGAGATTACCGTACCCATCAGCATTGCTAGCGGTCACCGTGTTGACTTGCCTCGCCTTTTTCTTGCGGTCCGCCCTCTCCGGACAGTCCTTAGAAAAGTGGCCAGCCTCTCCACGGGTAAAGCGGCTCGGATCCGCTTTGTTTATCATCTTCTTCTTCTTGAAGGTTGTAGTCTTCATAGGCTTATTGAAGGAGGGCTTGTTATTCCCTTTGTTCTTGTCTGTAGGGTTTCTTACGCACCATGTTGGCGCTAGACCGACCCTCTCCTTTCTCGGTATTATCCTTAGCCCGAGCTTTCTCCTCAACATCAAGAGACGCTATCGGATTTTCAACCGATATCTCCTGTCTCTTGTGTTTGAGAGTTGTGGCAAAGTTCCTCCATGAAGGGGGCAACTTAGCGATGATGCATCCAGCCACAAACTTGTCGGGTAAGGCACACTTAAGGAGTTCAAGCTCTTTCGCAATGCACCTGTATCTCATGAGCTTGTTCGACTACGGAACGGTTGTTTACCATCCCGATGTCATGGAAGCTCTCCATGATGTACGAGTTCACTCTGCTGCATCGGTTGCACCGAATTTAGCATTCGGTGCATCCCGGAGCTCTTTACCATCCGTTATGTGCATGTACACATCACACGGACGATCGGCAAGAATACTAGAACGCATCCGACGAAGAGAGTATTGTTTTCCTTGAACTTGTTCTGATCTTGGTCAGATATAGTTCCTTCAGGTAAACCATCAGTAACGTCGAATATTTTCATATGAGTAAGCCAGAGCATGGCCTTAACTTGCCATCTCTTAAAGTGCACACCGGTGAACTTATCCGGCCTCAGTGCATCAGCAAAACCAGCCATCGTTAACTCAGGAAATTGCCTACAATTAGGTTTTTGGATTGTTGGATAATTAGGCACAATTTCCATGATTAATTCCAGAATATAAAGCATGACGAAAGTAACTACTAACATGTGAAACTCGAACATACTAGATGCAGTGATCAACATGAACGATAGCAGAGCAAACGGTACAACATCCATCGCTAAACGGATCGAGATATGTCGCACGTACCGATCTGCTGGAGGTGGCGGTGGAGGTGTAGCGGACGATGTCGCGACGATGAACGTTGTTGATGACAACGTTGTTGACGACGGGAACGATGGGTCGAAGTAGACGGCGTTGAAGACGACGGTAGGCAGCACCGCCCGACTTGGACGGAAGGCGACCCGTGATGAAGAGCTTGAGCGGTCGCGCGGAGCGCTTCCCAAAAACCCTAATTCGCCCTCTCCCGTACAGGATCGCAAGGACGAGCGGTTCCGGAGACCTGCTCTCCCGTTCGCCGATGCACGTCGGCGCGCGGGATGGAGTAGGCTACGGTGGCGGCGCAAGCAGAGAGAGGTGGAAACCCTAATTCGTGTATTAGATGTATTTCTGCGGCGGGAGCGACCCGAACCGACTAACTGTGACGCGTCCGTCTAGGACTCTGTTCGTTTTCCTGAGGTGCAAAAAGTAAGGAAAGTCTCGGCTTCGAGGCTCAATCCACTCAACACGAGCGCGGCGCGCGCGACGCGACGCGACGCGACGAGTCGAGACGAGCGAGGAGGAGGAGGAGCGCGCGTGTGTAGCACTCCTATTCTCACTCACTTACTAGTGGTGAAACAACCTACCTTATAAGGTGGTCTAACTTCCTCCCAACTTTCCATGTGGGACTAAACTTCCCACCTCTTGCCACTCCCTAGTGAGCTGCCACCAACTTGGGCTCAAACTCACATGGCTGCCACTATGTGGGCTTTGAGATTTATAGGAAAAACTGAAATCTAATTTGGGCCACTAAAAGTGGGCCCAATATTTCAACAGTTACACCATAGGAAAAGAATGACGCGATGCTTGACGAAATTGCCGAATGAAACTGACAGACATAGTGCGAAGGTGGGTCATCGTAGGGTTCAGGAGGCGTACCTGGCGCGGACGCCGGAGATGGACGGCTACGGCGTGACAAAAATGCAACCCCATGGACTCGCCGGGCAGGCAGCGGGTCGGCCGTAAAGCATCCAGCTAGCCAGACCATGTGCGACGCCAGGCTCCGGCTGCATTCCTCCGGGAGCAGGTCCTCCGTGCACTGCACCGGCGTCGCGCCATCCAGTGCGGCGTCGCGTTCGCGGCGAACGCGAACCGGAGTGCGAGGCCTCCGCTTGCTGATGGGTAGATCGTACGGAGGGCCATCCTGTGGCACGGGGTCGGCGAAGTTGCGCCGGCGAGCTATGGTAGAGATGTGCGCGCGGCGGCGGCGCGGTCGGGGATTTTTGGCTTTTGTTTTTTTTTTTTTGAAGCCTTCGGGGATTTTTGGCTGATGAGGTGCAGGCGTGCGGCCCAACCCTTGGGCTCAACTGGGCCAGGCTCAACTCTCATTCCACGATCCAAACAGTCAAACACAATAGTCTGGCGTCATCATAAAACAAATCTGAAGTCTCACTCCTCTACTTTTTTGGGCTGGAGAGGATGACATTGAGCAGAAAGGTTAGATTTTGATTAAAAAAATACTCCGTAAGAAAGATCATTTTCAGTTGAACTTTTGAAAATACTCCCTCCGATTTATATTACCACTAATAGATGTATCTAGACATACTTTAATTGTACATACATCCATTTTAGTGGCAAATAATATGTGTCAGAGGGAGTAATAAAAATCATTTTTTAATACGCGCCTAACATGGAAGAGACTGACCCCAAAGAAAAAGGTTTTTGTTTTCTCAACTGATAAGCTGATCAGAAGTTTTTTCTAAATTTTATTAGATGCACCTCTTATCCACAAGCTATTCCAATTAAACTTTAATCCCCGCATAGGTTTGTATGCATACATTACATGTTTCTAACTAGGGGAAGACTGTCTTATCAGACACTATACATATCATCGCCAAAGGGCGTAGGTCCTACACATTACGCCGGCCAGAATCTGCATAATAAGCTGCAGAAGAAGACCAGGCCATGCCATTTGGTGACGTTCTCACATACGCCAACACACTGTAGGACATCCCTCCGCCTAGGAACACACCTACATCCAAAAGAGGTGATGCTCCAACCATTCAAAACATAGATCCTGGGCTCTGCCATTTGGATTACTCCGGCGGCTACAAGATTGCGAACGTGCGACGAACTATTTCCAGATCTGAACACTCGTAAATCCTGCCAGGCACAGACGACGAGAGATACTAATATTAGAAAAATGTTCAAGACAAAATCAAGTAAATGTTTGGGCAGAAGCAACCAAATGTCCTAGTCATGATTTGATGTAAACAGCTAGTAATAAAACAGCTGGCCATATTAAAATTAGCAGTAAAATTTACTCCAGGCCACTATCAAGGAAGAAGAGTTCCTGGAGGGATGTTGCTTTCTCGGTGGAGATCTCAGATTGCAGCAGCTGTCATCATGGATTTGGTCATAGCCGGCTTTCACATGTCCGCTAAACAACCAACATCACTTTCAGCCACAGCCAAGATCACTTTCACCCGTCATGAAAAAGATGTATACACTAATAAGAGGTGCACTCACAAAACATCATCCGAGTGCTCTACTGACTACTATGGATTGGGACAGAAATTGCTCCAGCCCTGGAAGTTTTGGAAACTTCTTTATTGTGTATAATTCAATCTGTTCTATGTTAGGAGTAACAAAATGAGAAAAATCCAACAAACAATAAATCAAAAGAATAATGAAGATGGAAAAAAAAATGGTTGACAAACTTTCTTCAAACACCTTTTGAGTTTAATGTTCACCGGAAAATCCAACAAAAATAGGAAAAAGCATGATGATGCAATATTCAAACAGAAGGATATAAGCACATCTGTGCAGGAGTGCACTGTGAAGGGTGAGCGCTAACCATATGTTGCTGTTCTGGCTGGTTTTATTATCCTATTTGTCTCTATGTTGTCCTCACACCTTGTGGACACATTATCTGTGTTATTTCTTTTGTTACTCAACTATTAACCACATCTCATTTATGGTTACTCTTGTGAATGCAGTTAACTGCTAACTAACAAGACAACGACGCTATAAAAGCAGAAGCTACGCTACTCTCTACATTACAGCCAGAGCAATAGACAGACAGCTAGTCAGTTGCCTGGTAGGCATACCATGGGGAAGGGTGAAGAAGCAGGGGAGGAGAAAGGCAGGAAGAAGATGACCAAGGGTGGCAAGGCGCCGTTCCATGACATGTTCAAGAACGCAGATGTTACCGACATGGTGCTGATGCTGGTCGGCACGGTTGCCGCGGTTGGAAGTGGTATGTCACAGGTGGTCATGACGATCATCTTTGGGCGGATGATCGATGCCTTTGGGGGTGCCACCCCCGACACCATCCTTCCGCGAGTCAACAAGGTACCCTTTTGCTTGTGTATCAATCTGCAAACCTGCAACACCACTGAAACTTGTTACAGATCGGCTGATAGCTTAAAAGACCCTAATATGAAACTTGACACCTTGATTTGACACTGGCATCAATATGATCAAAGGTGGTCATATATTTTTTATGCACAATATCAGAATAATAGAGATTTTGTAATATGGCTGGCATATTTCTTTCAGGTGGTTCTCCAGTTTGTGTACTTAGCCATTGGAACATTGCCTGCTTGTTTTCTCGGTAAGTATGACCCCCACACATGATCTTAATGCTATATTTGCATGGACTTCCCAATTATTTATATACTTTCCAGATGCAAGTAGATCCTATTGAATGCCACTATTCCTAATCAAGCCACCCAAGGTATGATACTGAACTACCATAAAAGAGTCGGATGCAACAAGAACTGTTGCAGATAAACTTGAATACCATAGCATATACCATATAGAAAGAAGACCAACTTTTAATCCTAAACCCTAGCGGAAGTTCGATCTTCAACCCTGAACTCCAAAACAATTTGATTTACCACCTCAAACTACTAAAATTGCATACTTTTCACAAGCGGTTTTGACTGATGCGGATGCCACGTGTGGTCCACGTCATTGACATGTTGACACCATGAATAAACAACCACAGAGGAATAAACAATCTATGACAAACTACACCGTCAAAACATTCACAAAAAATTACTAGAAATGGAAAAAATGTTGTCATGGCAGATAGAAAAATAGGATTTGATGACATGGCAGAGATACGACAATGACGTGGCATGTGCATGGCATCCACAATTCCACATAAGTCAAAACCGCTTGAGGTTGAAGTGGACTGCTTCAATAGATCAAGGCTGCATTTCACACAGTTTTAGATTTCAAGGTTGAGAGGTGAACTTTGGCCATGGGGGTAGAGAAGTTGACTTATTGTTCCAAATATTTATGACGTTGTATATTCTCGTACTTGATCGTCTGTCAAGATAGCATATGAATATGTCTGGTTATAGTTGGAACTCGCATTAGATTTGAGTATATTAATGTCTTCGAATAGCATATGCTCAAAATCTAGTACTTTGAGCATACCAACGGCTAATGCTCAATATCAGATCATCTATTGATGCTTTTGGTACATCATTATATTTTATTATTGTAAGTAAATCATTCTTAAAATTAATACCTATGCTTACCAGAGATATCATGCTGGACCATGACTGGGGAGAGACAGGCAGCTCGCATTCGATCTTTGTATCTCAACTCAGTTTTGAAACAAGATATGCCGTTCTTTGACACGGAAATGAAAAGTGGACACGTAGTCTCCGGTATATCTGCTGATACAATACTAATTCAAGATGCTATTGGTGAGAAGGTACAACGCCTGCAGTTTCTTATTTTGCTTTACCACCAAAAGAAGAAAATGGGTTGCTTAGTTATCATATACAACCGGTGCTTTATGTGGTTGTTTGGATAACCGGGTTTAGCAGTCAGTTTTTAGAAAACGAGGCTTCGGCTGATGTTTAGGAAAACGAGGATAAGTCATAATATTGTTTAATTTCTTTGCATCCCCCATCTTTTTTTCTAGGTCGGGAAGTTTCTACAGCTTATCACCACTTTCATTGGTGGGTTTATTGTGGCATTCATCAAAGGCTGGCTCCTAACCATTGTAATGCTTTGTACTATACCACCATTAGCAGTTGCAGCTGGAATCATCTCAAAGATGCTTTCCAAAGTATCTAGCGAGGGCCTAGCATCATACGTCGATGCAGGAAATATTGTAGAACAGACAATTGGATCCATAAGAACGGTAGGCCCTTTGTTGATGATGCAATCAAGAACGACAAATCCTCAACTAATCAATATACATACTATAACAGGTGGTTTCATTCAACGGTGAAAAGAAAACCATGGACCTATACAACAATCTCATAAAGAAAGCATACAAGGGCACCGTCAAGGAAGGGGCTATTAAAGGTTTCGGCATGGGTTTCCTTTCCTTCGTCTATTTGTCCAGCTTTGGATTGATTATATGGTATGGTAGTAAGTTAACTCTCAGCAAAGGATATAGTGGAGGGGATATCATGAACATATTGTTCGCTGTCATTATAGGAGCAAGGTTAGTTCCCAGCTTACTAACTAAATTCAACCAGTATAGATAGACAAGTTATAGTACTCTACAACAGGTTGCAAAATACTTCCATAAATCCAATCTTAAGATGCTACATGTCTTCTAACGTGCAATTTTTCAACTGTTTGGGGTAGATCATTGGGTGATGCAACCCCCTGCATTGCTGCCTTTGAGGAAGGAAGAGTTGCCGCTTACAGATTGTTTACAACAATCAACAGGAAACCAGAGATTGACTATGATGATACTACCGGTATTGTGTTAGAAGACATCAAAGGTGATGTAGAGCTGAGGGATGTGTCTTTCAGTTACCCAAGCAGGCCAGAGCAAGTAATATTTGGTGGACTTTCAATGCATGTATCAAGTGGCACAACAATGGCCATAGTTGGGGAGAGTGGGAGTGGAAAATCAACTGTGATCAATCTGGTTGAGAGATTTTATGATCCACAGGCTGGTGAAGTGTTGATCGATGGAATGAACATCAAGAGATTTAAGTTAGACTGGATAAGAGGGCAGATTGGCCTTGTTAACCAGGAACCAATGCTCTTCATGACATCCATCAAGGAGAACATAACCTATGGAAAAGAGGACGCAACACTTGAAGAGATCAAGAGAGCAGCTGAGCTTGCCAATGCAGCAAGGTTCATCGAGAATTTGCCTAATGTACTTAACAAAATGCAATCTTTACCCCAATTCCACGTATGTAAACATAGTCCTAATGATGCTCTCATATGATTTCAGGGTTATGACACAACAGCTGGACAACGTGGTGCTCAGCTTTCAGGGGGGCAGAAGCAAAGGATTGCGATCGCGAGAGCCATCCTAAAAAATCCAAAAATCCTTTTGCTCGATGAAGCGACTAGTGCTTTGGATTTGGGCTCTGAGAGGGCAGTTCAAGAAGCACTAAACAAGATCATGGTTGGGAGAACAACAATTGTTGTGGCACACCGTCTGAGCACTGTTAGAAATGCTCACTGCATCTCAGTTATTTCTGGAGGAAAAATAGTCGAACAAGGTAAGCGCTTCCCCTGCTCGACTTTACTTTGATTTCATGCCAAAACAGATGAACTAAATCGAAGTGGTTCACTTAGGAAATCATGATAAATTGGTAAAAGATCCTGCTGGGGCGTACTCTCAGCTTACTCGGCTACAAGAGGCACACGGGGGGATAAATGCTGGAGTATCAGGTCCATTATCTGAAAGAAGTCAATCACTCGAGCGATCAATTAGTAGAAGTCCAGGTGGGAGCGGTCGTCATTCTTTAATCCTCCCTGTGAGCTTGCCTGGCACCAACGATGGTGCAGATGGTGAGAAACAAAACAAGAACACTGATGGCCAACCATCTAAGAAGGCCCCAATGGGCCGCCTATTTGGCCTAAACAAACCAGAAATGGCAGTTCTTTTATTTGGTTCTCTTGCGGCAATAATTGATGGAACTGTCTACCCAATGATGGGTTTGGTAATGGCCAGTGCCGCAAAAATATTCTATGAATTACCAACAGACAAGCGACAGAAAGATTCTATCTTTTGGGGATTGCTATGTGTTGGGCTGGGCGCCGTTGCATTGATATCAAAGCTAGCAAATAGCCTTCTATTTGAAATAGCAGGTGGAAAACTTGTAGAGCGCATTCGTGCTTTGACATTTCAAAGCTTACTGTACCAAGAGGCTGCTTGGTTTGATCATCCTGCAAATTCTAGGTGAGTTATCCTTATCTATTCTCGGAAAGTCAGAATGGAGCAATAAAGATACTAACTCCCTCTTTCACCTCTTATAGTGGAGCACTTGGTGGAAGGCTATGTACAGATGCCCTTAATGTGAGACGTCTTGTAGGTGGTAACTTGGCCTTAATGGTCCAATGTACTGCATCATTTCTTTGTGGACTTGTAATAGCAATGATCGCAGACTGGAAGCTTTCATTGGTCATCTTAATTGTAATTCCTTTAATGGGTGTCCAGGGTTATGCCCAAGTTAAGTTCCTAGAGGGGTTCAGTCAAGATGCCAAGGTGAATCATGAATTAGCTTTATGCTATGAACTTTTAATCTAATCCCATTTCCGCCTTATTCATTTCTAAAGTAAAAAACCTCAAAAAGTAGACTCGATACATACCTCATGCTGACAAGAGGTTTGATAAGTTAGCACAGTTGATTAACAGTAACCTCTGTGCGACGGATGCTGTTAACTGTGCTTTTCATGTTCCTCTTTTCTCATGAACATGCTTATCTTACCCCTTCCTTCTGTTTCTGATAGACCATGTATGAAGAAGCAAGTCAAGTGGCAACTGAAGCAGTTGGTAGCATCAGAACAGTAGCATCTTTTTGCGCCGAGAAGAGAGTGATGACAATATACAATCAGAAATGTCAAGCTTCTAAAGATCAAGGAATTAGAACTGGAATAGTCGGAGGTCTTGGCTTTGGTTTCTCATATATGATTCTGTATGCCACTTCTTCTCTATGTTACTATGTTGGTGCAAAGTTTATTAGTCAAGGCAACTCTACTTTCGGTAGCGTCTTCCAGGTAACCACTAGAATTCAAAAATATTTGCCTGGAATATACTATTATGATATTTGATTTGTATCATTATATAATGCAGGCTAACTTTGCTCTAGTTTTGGCCATGATTGGAGCATCACAAACTAGCGCTATGGCTTCTGATTCAACCAAGGCAAAAGATTCTGCAAATTCCATATTCATGATTTTAGATAGAAAATCTCAAATCGATTCCAGCAGCGGGGAAGGTTCAACCATGAAGCTTGTCAAGGGTGACATTGACTTTATGCATATCAGCTTCAGATACCCATCGCGTCCAGATATTCAAATATTCAGCGACTTTAATTTGAGCGTTCCCTCTAGAAAGGTCTTACTTAAACCAGAAGTTTAACTTTTGTCATTTTCTCAGTTATTGCGAAGATTCAATCTACTATACTTCAGTATTTTTTCCAAGACTTACCTAGTAACATGTTTACTGCAGACTGTCGCGCTTGTTGGCCAAAGTGGCAGCGGGAAATCTACAGTAATTGCTTTGCTAGAGCGTTTCTATGATCCTGATTCTGGTGTAATCCTTTTGGACGGAGTGGAAATCAAAAGCCTAAAGCTCAGTTGGTTGAGGGACCAGATGGGATTGGTAAGCCAAGAACCAGTACTGTTCAACGACACGATACGAGCCAATATAGCATACGGAAAGCATGAAGAGGTAACCGAGGAAGAGATTGCTGTGGCTGCTAAAGCAGCCAATGCCCACGAATTCATATCAAGCATGCCACACGGGTACAGCACGGCAGTTGGAGAGAGAGGAAGCCAGCTATCCGGCGGGCAGAAGCAGCGCATAGCTATTGCAAGGGCCATCCTCAAGGACCCAAGGATACTGCTTCTGGACGAGGCGACGAGCGCGCTGGATGCCGAGTCGGAGCACATCGTTCAGGACGCGTTGGATCGGATGATGGTCGGCAGGACGACCATCATCGTGGCGCACCGCCTCTCGACGATCCAAGGAGCTGACATAATCGCAGTTCTGAAGGACGGCGCGATCGTGGAGAAAGGGACGCACGAGGCCCTGATGGGCACGGAAGGAGGAGCGTATGCTTCGCTTGTAAAACTTCGCCCAGTGCAACATGATGCAAGGCTTGGACCAGGGAATCAACTCGAACTACTGGAATGTACGGCGGCTTAGGCGATCGAGATATATTGCTAGTTAAAACCGGGCTCCTTGGCGAATCCTACAGGCCATTTCTAATACCTGGCATTTCTGTATGAATTGTGGCATGTGCCATGTAATGTACTTCAACTGTGCCACTGACAGGCTTGGGTACAACACATAGGCATACATTGTAATTCCATACATCAACCAACAATATATATAATTATTTATTGGGAGGCAGCCTATCAGGTGGTAGTGGAATGACCTTGAGGGGCTAGAGGTTACGAAAAATTGGATCAAAATTTGCAGGCAGTGAATGAAGTGGTGCTCCCAGACTTGCGGGAACTAAATTGAAGAACATACTACTGGGAATGGAATATTATAGAGTTGAAGCAATGTACGTACCTAGCGCGGACGGCGTTGGCGACTGCTGGATCAGCGTCGTCATGGACGGCAGCGTGCCCGGTATCCAACCCCATGAGCAGGCAGCGGCCCAGCGATTTGAGCATACGATCGAGCCGGTCCGTGTGTGGCGCCGAGCACCGGCTGCGCTCCCCACCCGCGGGCAGATCCTCCGTGCACAGCGCACTGCGAGAGCGAGCGGCGCGCCGTCCCGTGGCTAACGCGAACCAGAGAGCCGAGGCCTCCGCTGCTAGGAAGGAGGGGGATACGCCTCTGGCGCGCCGGATCGGCGAAGTTGCGCCGGCGGGATGCGGCGGTTGAGATTGGCGTGCGCCGGCGTGGTGGCGCGGCACAGCGGCGGCGGGGCCCGGTCGCTCTTCACTTCCTAAACAGAACGAGAGAGGCGTAAAACCAACGTATACGTTAACCTACAGCGTTTACGTATTTCGGTCCATCACAATTCACAAACTTGGCATTTGCCAAGTGCGCGCCGCTGCTGGTGGGGGTTCACCGGTGCTTCCGGAACCCCGATGCCCGCCGCCGCCGCGACCCACCGGCGGGACCCGAGCAAGCTCCTCTACAAGCCCCGCCCCCCGCCGGAGCCGCACCCGTTCCTGCTCCACCTCAAGTCGCTCCCGTCCCCGGTGGCGGCGGCCGCCGCGCTCCTCTCCGCGCCGCGCCGCCTCCACGACCACCCCTTCGCCGCCTGCGTGCTCTACCGCCTGGCCCGCGCGCGCCTCTTCCCGCTCCTCCTGCCCCTCCTCTCCACACTCCACGCCCGCCGCGCCCCGCTCCGCGCCACCGTCTTCGCGGCGCTCATCGACCGCCTCGGCGCCGCGTCCCGCCCGGACGCCGCGCTGCTCGTCTTCTACCGCGCCGTGCCGGCCTTCTGCCCCCACTCCAACGCCACCTTCCACGCGCTGCTGCACTGCCTCGTCTGCAACGGCCGCGTGGACGCCGCCCGGAGCGTGCTCCCGCGGGCCGCCAAGCTCGGCGTCCGCCCCAACGCCGTGTCCTACAACATCATCCTCAAGGGCGTGTGCGCCCGGGACGGGTCCGCGGGCGCCCGCGCGGTGCTCGACGAAATGCTCGGCCGCGGCGTCCGGCCCACGGCGGCCACATTCAACACGCTGGTGGGCGCCGCGTGCCGGGAAGGGGACCTGGACGCGGCGGCGCGGCTCAGGGAGGAGATGGTGCGCCGGGGCGTGGCGCCCAACGCCGTGACCTACGCCATGCTGATGCGGGGCCTGTGCAACTCCGGGCGGCTTGAGGATGCCAGGAAGATGATGTTCGACATGGAGTACCAGGGGTGCCAGACCGAGGTGGCCAACTACGGCGTGCTGATGAGCGCCTACGCTGGGCAGGGCGACGTCGATGCCGTCAGGGGACTGCTCTCTGACATGCGCGGGCGCAAGCTCAAGCCCGACGACGCGAGCTACAATGTGCTGATAAAGTGTCTGTGCGACAATGGCGGTAGGGTGGCCGAGGCGCACAAGGTGCTGGTCGAGATGCAGCTGAAGGACGGCGTGGTGCCGAGCGCCGCCACGTACCGCGTCCTGGCGGACGGGTGCTGCAGAGCCGGCAACTTCGAGCTGGGTCTGCGGGTTTTCAACGCCATGATGGCGAGCGGGCACCGCCCTCTGGCGCACACCTTCAGGCACCTGGCGAAAGGGCTGGGCGACGACGGCAAGGCCGATGAGGCCTGCTTCGTGTTGGAGAAGATGGTGGAGAGTGGGGCGTGGGTGGATGCTGAAGGGTGGCAGTCCCTTGCTGAGTGTGTTTGCAGCAGAGGCGCAAGTGAGCTGAAGCTCCTCGATGATCTAGCCTTGTCATCCTGAAATTTCAAATTATCATCATCCTGAAATTTCAAATAGCTGTGCTGCTGTGACAGGAGGCTAGCGGTTCCATTTGTTTTCCTCTTCACGTTGCTTCACTTACAAACTACTCTATATTTAGTAGTAGTTGAGGGAAAATGTATAATACTCCTCGGTATGCAACAATTTCAGACATTTTTCTTCAATGGCAGATAAAAGATGTGCATCATACTTCTGATTAAGTGAAAGCTCAGTCAGCTTCTGAACTGAAGCTCGGTTGATTATTTCCAGTTAGAAAATCATGTGCTGTCTTTGAACACTCCGTATTGCTTTCAGAACTGATGGTTTTATTTTAAGCCCTAGTAGAGTGATGATTCTCTCGAGAGATCATCAGCCGTCTACAAAGCACAAGATATATGCCGTACCCAGCAAAAAACAATTTATGCAACGAATTCAACACAAGGACAGTGGCACTTTGATACTGATACGAATGAAACTTTGCACACAAAAAAGAAGTCCCTTATATAAGTAATGTGGTATATTTGAGCACAAGGCAAATGCCAACTATTTCTCATACAGATTTCCCCATTAAATATGCTACTGTACAACCAACAAGCGCTCCGGTAAAAACCTGCACAGAAACAAAAATCAGCATAAATCAGCAGTAGCGCAAGCAGGTACCATCGATATAATAATACTAGCGAAGTAACAACTGGGAATTCATTATACATGTACACCTAGCATGTAAAGAGGCTGTTAAACTGTTACAACAACATTTGATGCACGTGGAAGTCAAATTCGTCATCAGCCACCCAAAGGAAAAATATAAATCTGAACTAGTATACTCCCATCGTCTTTTCATGATGATGACAATAACTTGAGGGCATGGAATACATTTACTGTGTCCGCAGTCTACACAATAGAAGAGACATGAAAAGAGCTACCTGAAATGGACTGTGTCCGAGAAATTCCCGAAGCGGCCTAAAGGTAGAGATAATTGGATGTTCTGGTGATAAATCAGAAACTATTTGATTTAACAACTGCAACAGAAATAATAGACTACATTAGAGGACGGAAAGAAAATTATAGATCATTGCTAACATGCAAACTAAATCAGAAAGTAATAACACAAGCAATACTCCCTCCGATACATAATAAGTGCATAGAAATCCACAAGCTTACCGCAGCTTGTCGACCTGTGTGAAACCTAACTCCTGATGCATCATACATAACCTGTAAGGAAATAAAAAAGCTTAGAAAACCATTCTTAAAAGAGCTTATGCTGATACACGCATATCTGATCTTCTAAAATCAAATAACAATTGAGAAAAGGAAACTAGGAAGTAATATTGAAGAAGACCATTTGAGGCAGAGTTGCAGACTTTACATTGCAAAATTAAAGTATACTAAGTTACTGACCAGCTTGTGAACTCACAAATACAAATCCGAGTCAATTTCTTAAAAAATAGCTCTTATTACTTTGATACCAACAGCTTTATAGAGTTTTAAATGAATGGCTTCAGGCTGGAGATGAGAACACTAGAATACAAGTTGGCCATAAAAGTAGTTAACCGCCTCATGAAAGCATGTGTGCATTTATGATTTATCACAAACTTGAACTACAAGGCCAAATCCATCACTATATCAAGCTAGTAGACAAGACCCATCACTATATCTTTTAGCAAGGTGTCTTTTGGGCAAAACCCATTTCCACCCCCAGCAAAGCAAGAAGAAATCAAATGCCTTCTGAATTGGCATTGACAAACATGTGCATTTAAAAGTGGCATACAATACCAAAAAGGGAAAAGCATGCTACTGTTGTTTATGGAGATGCAACTATTCACGAGTATACCAAGTTCAGAGAGAAAAGGCACTCTCTCGATTGCGACATTCACTTGCTTGAAAAAGGAAATGCATGTAAGCTGATTGGGTCAAGTACATACAACGGCAGAAAAAACCAACGCAAGGGCGAAAACAGAGCTATCCGCGCCTTCTTGTTGGCCAACCGCCACGGCCAAACTTGCCACCGTAGCAGAAAGGGACGAGATAACTCCAGAGGAAATGAGAAACTTCCTTGCATCCCATCTCTTCTCCTTTAACCTGCAAGTCTAGGACGAAACAAAGTACAGCTTAAGGGACAGCAGAGCAAACTGTGCAACTTTGAATTCAACTAAAATGATTCTGAAGATACAGTGACCAGGCAGGCACTTTCGTTTGATCATTCTTGTCCTTTGAGCGGTATAGTGTTGATCCAGATATCAGTGACCTCCAATTTGTGCTGTGAAGATGGTGTCTAGATTTACCAAGTGAACTGGAGGCACTAGGTTTGTGCCCGAATCGAGTGGAAAATATTTCAGCTCTCCTCAAATGGAGGATCAAACAACTGGACTAACTAAACCCCAAACGATGGCGCAACTAATAATAAAATCATGTTCACTGGTTTGCAATGGCATATCACAAATCGCGTATATATTGGCCAATAAATCCTCCTCCTACAGAAAGCAAAATTCATCACCACAATCACGTTTCCTGAGACTCCTTTGCTTCAACATCACGGGAGGAGACCCTCCCGCTAAGTTTCGATCCGACTTTTCCCAAGCACGAAACCCGATCGCAACAACCTACTCGCACCGACACCTAAACGAAGGGGGGGGAGCCGGACGGGTACCAAAGTCTAACCGCGTTGGATCTAGCGAGGGAGGGAGGGGGGAAGGAGGGCGCACCAGATGGAGAGGACGTTGACGAAGTTGGCGATGGCGAAGGCGAGGATGGCGGCGCCGAGGGGGAAGTTCCCGCCGGCGCCGGCGGAAGGGACTCCCCCGGCCAGGTCGGCCACCGACGCGGTGGACGGCGTGGTCGTCCCGGCGGCGGCGGCAGCGCCCCCCGCCGCGGTCAACATCTCGGTGCTCCTCATGCCGCCGGTACCGTCGGTAGTTGGGACGGTTCACTCTGGCTCAGGCTGGCTGGCTCCGTGTTCGGTGTTCCTCCCTCTCGGGCTCGCCTAGCGTATTCTATTCTGACGTGTGGGTTGGGGAGCAGCTTGGGAGTTTGGGGAAAGTCAAGTGCTTCTTTCTTGGCTTAGCCAGTTGACCCTCGAACGGCACAGTAGTGCTTGGAGTTTGTAAGAAAATATTTTGGAGCACACTGCAATTCTCCAAACAACACTACACGCGACTATGGTCGTCCGGCACATATCGCGGTATCTTACGACACTGTATAGTAACATAAAGTTAGAAATGGAGTAGGATGATTTTTCTGCCAAGCCGCTTCCCCAAGAGGGACGGGAAGCTAGAAATGGCTGTTGGTTGGTTCTTGGCGATTTAAACCAAATCTAGGGAGCTGAAGATAAGCTAGAGATGGGAGTATATTTCCTTCTTCTCCAAAGGCGAGGGTTTTCGAGTAGATTTCGTGACTGAGTTGCCGCTTTGCTTAGCACCTCCTACTCAACGGATCTTTATATTGTGGTGTCCTACTCCTATTCGTCCTCGTCATCAGCCCCCGTTCAGCAGATCCTAAGATCTTGCCACTTTCCACGTGCGAGTCTACATAAGATCTAGGACAAGGGTGTCTTCTTTTAGATATTGATCTATGTGGTAACAAAGATATTTGTGTTGCCACATTTAAAGAAAACATCCAAATGTTTCCTATTCAAATCCGACTTGGTGAAGGGCCTTACTTCAAGTTTTTTTTGGAATAGCTCAGTCATCTCTATTTGATGCGAGAACCTCGATCTTGATGATATTATGCAAAACATGTCCGCCATTTGAGCGTCTTACCCACTGAAATATATTTGTCAGCCCCTCTCGTTGTGGTGTCTTAAGAGAGTGCATTATAAGCCTTCACAAGATAAAGTTGCGATGAAACTAGTCAATTAGGAAGGCAAGAACATCACTTATATATGTCGGGTATGACCGCTATAGTCAAATTTGTCCTAGTTGTGCACATCTTCGTATGGGATGGCCTTGGTTTGAGTGGAATGACCTTGCTAAGATTTAGGTGGGTGGGAAATTAAAAGTGCTTGAGGCCCCTATGTGTGGTTTTGGTAGTTAATTACAATCCATGTGGCCTAATGTTTTTATTGAGTTATATTTGAAGGGATTTTCCATAGGCGCAATGCTTGAAGACCATATGTTGGATTCAAGGTTAAAAGAAGAAAGTAAAAGAGGATGGAGTTATTGTGTGGAACTAAAAGGAATTCATGTTAGCTTCTCTGTTAAGCCATGTGGGTTCAATATCTTTAGAGTTTGATTCCAAGTGAAGAATTCAAAATATGGCGCTAGGTCGAGATCATGTTGGACTTATGAGTTGAGCTATGGTCAAACCAAGACTTGGAGCAATCAATCAAATGAAGAATTATTGATGCATCTCAAGAGTTTGTTGTATATCATGAGGAGATACAAGTTTGAGTAAGATGAAGTGCAATGAGTGGATTCAATATTGGTCAACACACAAAACATAAAGGATGTGCCGCATATGTTCATGTCATCTCGTGGTGTGGTAAGAATGTGTCATTCATGTTTTGTAAGGTAACCCATGATCTACGCGCTCTGTGTATCTCCGCTCATCTGGTAATAATGTACATGTAAATATGTGTTTTAATGAAGCTATCAAATAGTTATATATACACACACTGAGGAGCAAATTGTGAGTCTTCATCAAGAACTAATGATCAAGTGGAGCATTCTAACTTCAAGGAAACAGAAAGCATGGTCATCAAGATTAAGCATGATCCGCAAGGAAAAGGTGTGGCCTTGCTAGGTTTTCCTTTTACCGATCTCAAGGTGGTTGTTGTGGGTTGTTGTGGGAATGGATTATAATATAGATAGCCACACTATCAAGAGGTGATTTTGGTTGAGTAGTTTGATCACATCGTCTTAGGAAGCTTAATCTTTTGCATATTTTCCATCTTCCTATTTTATTTCTTGGTGTTTCTCTACATGTGGTTCTTGACCTTGTTGCTAGCTTTCCAAAAAATCCAATTTTATCAAAAACAAAATTTATATGCATCCTCTACTGCGTTTTTGGTTTTAGAGGTTTTACATGTTCTTCGTATTGGGAAGCTCTCTTGCTAATTCTTGTTGTTTCTATGCATGACGAGCTATATCTTGTTGTTGGTTTAAAAACAAGCCCAAAGTTCATCGAAATGGGAGTCCGGATGCAAAAGATATTGCAATTTTAGTGTGAGCTGTTTTACGATTTGGAGGCCCGGTTTCCAGTCCGGAATTTTCTAGGTTTATACTAGGATCCATACCAGGTAATTTCTAGGTGGATTCCAGAAGAGTCCACTAGCCCTTTTTCTGGTCTAGTTTCTAGCCTTGTTTTTTTCCGGTTTGCCACCGGACTTTGCAAAAACTGCATCACGGCTAGATTTCTCTTGCCCTATAAAAGGGGTCTTCTTCCCTAATGGTTTTTAGGTTCTTGAGCACGGATTTTCCATCATTATTGACCTCCAAAAGTTTGAGTTCTCCCCATTCCTCTAATATTTCTTGCATCTTTTTGAGGGGTTTGAGAGAGGAGATCCAGATTTATAACCCCTCCAATCAATTCTCCCTCGTAGTTAGGAGAACCATTTGGATCTAGATCTTGAGTCATTATTGACTTTGTCATTGTTCTTTCCCTCCAACTCCTCCATGGTATTTGTTGCTTTGGTCGGATTCGAGCATCGTTGGTGTTCTTCCTTTGCATACTTGCATAGTATTTCGCCCTCAATTACGATTGGTTTGCGTGAGAGACAGTGAGCTTGTTACTCTTGTATGAACGCATTTAGGAAGGCATTAGAGCGCAAACACCACATTTTTATGGTCTAATCAGCATGGTCAGGTCTTGGGTTTTCACACTGGAGAAGGTCCGATCTCTATACAATGCATGTCTTCAAGAAGGACATGACTATGGAGTTACCATTGGCAGGTACAACCAACAAAGTTTATACCTAGAGCTTTCATCCCAAAACCTAAGAGATGGAGCTCAAAAAACACCGCCAAGAATGAAGTCTTCTAGGGTCACCGCTAGGGTTCCAATGTTAGACGGGATGCGCGACATTTTTCCCACCCCTAGTCAGCCCCTTCGTGTGTGCTCAATATCCGTAACGAGGGAAACTACACAAAATTTGTTTTGCGGGACTATGCGTGGCCCTCATCTACAAAATCTTTTTTTGCGGGACTTTTTGATAACACTGCTGCAAAGCATCGATCGTATTTGATCTTCTCGACCCGACACAAGCATGCGAGATGGAACTGCTAGAGCCTATCTGGTCTTCTTCAAACATGGCTGCCATAATTCTCCCCTCACCTACATCTCGGTAAGCGCGACAATAAAGATGCCAAGGCTGGCCCAAGGTGGATGGAGACCGCCACAAGCCAAGGGAAAATGAATCTTCACATCAGACCTCACTTCCCCGTAGGGGCACAGGCGAAGAGCCATCAAGCTGCCTACCACATAGGTAGATCTGGCACATGAAGATTCAAGAACGCATGCACACCTCATGGGTGATTTGTTGTGTGCTTCCCTGATTGGAGTAGCTCGCGAGGGATCATAGGGTCTTCCAACTGGCGCTAAGAATTCGTGACCACGCTGGGATCACATGTCTCTCGATCCAATCCAGCACCGTAGAGCACGCTAGGACCATCGAGAGATCGACTTTAATGGGAGCACCACACCGTCGCCTTCCACCAACGGCCTCCTACGGTGACGGCAGGGTAGAGGGGACTTTTGGGTGGCATCATGGGGGCCCTCCATAGTCGCCCGAGTCAAGCCGAGAGGCTGGGTCCAGCTGTATCTTCTATAATCTTTTCTAGCAAAAATTATGCAAGTTTGACGTGAGTGTCTGATTCTAACAACACCTTAAGCAAACATTATATTTATGAAAAAAAAACTGTGTATCATAACTGAAGAAGAGTGGTAAGATTCTAATATTAGACATGCCAAGGCGTGATTAAGAATCTGTGCACCTTGGGTTAGGCAAAGTTCTCAGTGGAGCATAAAACAAACTCAAAGCTCTCAGTATATCATACCAGGTCACAGATTCACATGTTAATGAAACCGGCAACAGAGCGTAGCAGAATCAAATAGATAATTGAGATGATATTGCCAAATTTAGGTATCCAAAAAGCTATACATGATGAAGGTATTATTAACTCTCACGAGGTGCACCTTCTCAAAGTCATATCTATCCCCTAGATATTTACGATTTGCACAACGAAAAGAATGCAGTAGAGATACTCTTAAAGACTTTGTAGGAGTCTGATCGAGGTGTAACTATTGGAATAACACACTTTGTATGGATGGTTCTACAACTACAAGGGACCACATTTGAATATGTTGATCAAGATTCAAGATGTCTCCCCTGGCATTCCAAATGTTTACTGGCTCTTCCAAGTCAGAAAGGAAGCTTAATTCACAATGCTCGCATTGGTCTTCACATCCATTTATGTGCCTTCCCATAATACCTGTTGATGTAATTTTTCTGCAGGAACACAGCTGATACATACATTAAACCAAAGCTAGATTTTATGGTCCATTCTGAAATACTGAGTAGCATTATTGCAAACCTTTTTTATGCTTAAATCAGGAGCGTCCAGGGCATTTACAGGATAAAATTTGTAGAATTGGATGTTTTCAAATGCATTCTTTAGCTTAGGGTCCATATTATCAATAGCTTCCTTTCTGGCTTCTTTAGCCTGCATAATTTTTTGCAGCAGCATAGTATTAGAACGCACCAAATTCTCTAGGGAAAATACATATTATCTTGGTTTACAAACCTGTCTCAGCTCTATCTTTCGTTCTTTAACCTTCTCCTTCAGGAATTTCTGTTGATGAAATGAGGCAAAGGTAGGAAGAAAACTCAGAGGTAATGGCCAATTAATTGATCATCGGGTGGTGTGCTAAGTATCCTTTATAATAGACCAAGCAGAAAAATCACTGGAATGTGCACCTTAAAATTTTCTTTCTCATCCTCTGGCAACACCTCACCTTCAACTAGGTCATCAATAAAATCCTGCATTGCAGCACGAAGATTGAACACAGATGCTCTTCCAAGGGTAGAGTCAGAGAAAAAAAAACTCTATACACACCTTATAATTATCCATTTCCCAGTCAAAGGATTGCACTATCTGCAACAGCCAACAGGCAGCACAGAGATTTATAACAACAATTAACAGCTACTTGAAATCGAAATCCTACAAATTTCATTTCTAAAAGTGGAACTGGGGTGCTATTTCATTATCTCTCAATTAAGGTTTGGTAACAATAGGAGGGAATAACGTTTCATCGCCTACAAAAGATTTCATGCTCTCTTGTGAGAATTTTTTTCTATCGTAATTATGCTTTCTCTAATTATTAGTGAACAACTTGCTTTACGTAAAATAAGAAAGTAGCAACCAGGCAATACTTCTACCAAATGGACCTACTAAAAGAAGCTTACCGGGTGTTCTAGAGGATATATGATATCGACAGTTGTATCATGGTCATCTTCAGGAGAAAGTGGCATATAATCTGCAATATTATTACCAGATGCTCATAAGCAGATTCCATCAAACACTTCAGATAGAATATATCTAACTCAAAGCATAAAATCTACTAGTATACTATTGTTGGGATGTGTGCAAGTATGTTCTTTTACCACATGGTGTGCTTTTTAATGGTTTGGGTGAATGTAATGTCTTCATGTTATTTGTGTGATCAATGACCTTGGGCTTTGGCATGTTTTTTACTCTGTAAGACTATTGCAGAACGTTCATGCTTGCATCACAAATGTGGATTTGACTTTGACCAATGCACTATGCAATACACAATTCAAAAAGAAATATCTTACAAAAAACACCGTAGGGGGCTCCCCAACGGTTTTACGGTAAAAAAAAGTATGTCATTTATAATTTTTAAATGAAATGTGGACATCCAACAATAGCAAATCAACCAACTAAAAGTCTGTTGGAGGTCCAAAGGCCATTAGACTTGTCAATCGCATGTAGATTGAGTGCCACTCAGTATGATCAACAATCAATTAGGAAAGGGCTACTGGTTCCACGGCTTTACAGGCGTTAAGGCATCTTAGAGTGATTTGGGGGCACTTTGACGCCTAAGCGACGACTAGGCGGGGCGTTTTAGACGTCTAAAGTGGTCGATTCTCCAGGCGGCAGGGCGGGGAGTTGACGCCTTTAAAACATGATCCCACATCATAACTGCAGCCTACAAGTAGTCACAGTCTACCAGAATATCGTACACAAATTCAGACAGTGTAGTTTACATATTATATTAGACTGGACCAAGGCACAGATAGGTGACGAAACATATCCTCTGAAAGGGGATCCAAACAGAATGACAACTATTTTCTTAGACACGCAACTATACAGATCGACCCTATGAAAAATAATCACAAGGCAGCTTACATGGCATGCAGTAGTCGAACTTCTTGACTCGCTCAGTTTTCAGGTGCTTCAGAGCAGACCTGTAAAATATACAAAATTGGGATGATATATCCAGTCACAGAAAAGGTACATGTTCAAGATGATACATTTTCAGCGAGGAATGAAAATGGCATCAACAAAACTGACCTTCGCTGGGTGCAACAAAGAGTGAATATTTTGGTTTCCAAACTCTCAATCCTGCTGAGCCTATAGAACAAGCAAGACTAAAGTGAACAAAAATGCAACGACAATGAGAAAATAAATGTAGGAATACAACCAAAACATAAATAAAGAAATGTAGCATGGAAATACCGGTCCTCTAGTGGCACATAGGGCACCCAGTCCATCTTCATTGCCTTCATTGGTACTATTTCTTCATTTTCCCTTTGGACAGATATTATACCAACTTTATCTGATGGTGGGTAAGGACAATCAACCTGCACCAGAAACATGATTGCAAAAGCTAAATCAGATCCACCATCAGCAAATAACAGAAACTTTCTAGTCTCAGTCGATGAAACAACCATAAGCTACAAATATGCCAAGAAAATTTTCCCACGGCAAGCTTACTTTCAGCAGAAGAGGAAAAATCATTTGACGCGTTGGTTAGAGTCAATAATTCATACCAATGAAACATTGTCGAGTAAAATAATGTGCCACAAACATTGAGAGTTACTCCTTTAGGGATTATAGAAGACAAAAAGGGACCCAGGCCAGATAAACATAAGGGGTATACTAGGAACGAAAGGTCGGAAGCTTTGAGACTGGCATTATTACAGGATATAGAGGTACTAACTAGTAAATGTTCATAGCAGAATCAAGACTACCAAAGGTTTTACTTCACAGCGCCATTGTCACAACAGTAACATCACTGCCAAGAACAAGGGAGTTCCTCGCAAAAAACGATATGCAATTGCAAAGTTGGTTCTTATAATTCCTAATTGATTTTTTTTTAAAAAAAAATCTACATAAGCATTTCCGATTTTGTACTGCAAGTCAAATTATCTTTACCTACAAATGATGAAACGGGTGTGCATTTTCTGTAATGCGAGGAATAAACAGAATTAGTTCGCTAGTGTAATCATGAGAAAGTGCAACTGAAGATAGTGTATGAAGGAACATTCTATGTAATGCATTTTTTTTATCAATGCAGTGCAGAACTTAAGATAAGATAGAAAACATTCCTTTGCGAGGGAGATAAGATGTCAAATGTTTAAATCAAGAGAATGGATGAGAACCAACCGCAACTACAATAGGAACAAACACCATCTTTTCGCTCTTTTGTTCACCTTTAGCAACATTCAATAGCTGAGCTGCAGACCAAAAGAAATGAGATAAACATACAAATTGCATGAAGTAACCATTCAACATGCTGGTACAAATTAAACATACAACAAAGGTTCTGCATCATAACCAGTTTTAGTATTCCATATATCTATGATGTGCATTGTGAAAAACAAAGTTAACATCTACAAACCCTGGAGATACTAATCAACTGGAAAACATACTAGCCTGACCTCGAAATTTCTCATCACATGGAAGCAACAAAATTAACTTTAATGTTGAAAATGCATAAAAGAATCATTTACTTGCAGGTTGTGTCGAGGGAATATTTCAGCATCTGTAAGCTATTTCAAAAGTACCTTTACAGCATCATTACAAAAACTTTCTAAACCACAAACTGACTATTCTTATATCACTGCTATACTGTAAATTACTTGACAGCAGAATTTACCCCAGATGAATCAAACAAGATACGATACTATACTCTCGGTTAGAAACAAATTATGAAAGTTAGATATTGAATGATAACTTCAGTGTGAAGAGGGGGCGTACTTACGTTCAGTGCTTCCAAATAAGTAAACCGTCTTGCCATAAAGGTCTCCCCCTTCTTCTAGAGCTTTCTGCTCACCAACAATAAACCATGTATGATACAGTAGAGAAGCATAGTATTCAAAGAGAAGCCTAGCAGGTTATCTGTCAGATATAAGCGTACCTCTATATTTTGGAAGTTCCAGTTGAACTCGTGTATCTTATCAATGTGTTCCCACTGCAGGAGAATTACGAAAAGTACGAAGAAATAAATAGCTGTAGGCATGTAAAAAAAAGTGCATCACTAGATGGTGATGTACAGAAACCTCGGTCCCGATGGAGAAGGCCGACAGCCAAAGGTCCTCCTGGACACAGCAATACACCATTATTAGTCATAATGCACGGAAGCAATACATCAGACAACTGACAAGGCATACTCATGAATAACCAATCATAACACAACATCAAAAACGTGCACATCACAGTGTACGCAACTGAGAGAGCGAGAGATTGTGGAAACAAAACTTGTGAATTCTGACCCTTTATTAATAAAACCATCGACACATTAACTTGCAAGTGTTACACTGCAAGTCTGCAACCCTGTCAGACATGTGTTGATAATCGTCATGCCCGCAATGCAGTCATAATCCAAATTATTCCAACCAATGCAGGGGTCGCAGAATCATGCGCGCAATGCAGATATTACCAATCATCGAGACCGATCAAGCTACAGATCCTAGCAAACGGAACGGAAGAACGCATCTTTGAGAGAAGGTATCGGGGGCTCCTCACCAGATTCCGCTTCTCGCGGGAATACTCCGCCTCGGGATTGGGCGTCGCCCTGGCGCGCTTCCCCGGCCTCAACGTCGTCGCCGCCGCCGCCGCCGCCGTGTCGGTCGAGCCGTCGGCCGCCGCAGCCGTGCGTTTCTTGCTCCTAGGACGCGCCATTGATCGCGAATGCTACAGGGGCTAGGATTTTGTTTTTGGGTCTGGACTGGAGTCGGCCGCTCTTAAATTGGCGCGCGTGGCGTAGAATTCACGCGGTCCGCGGCGATGTGGGCAAAACCAACGAGAATCTGTATCGGATCCTGAAGCCCTGAACTTCCCATTTTTCTGTTCTTCCTTTTGCGCAAACCTAGCCAACGGCCCGGCGTACCGGCCCACGTGCCCCGACCCCAGGCCCCGGCACGGCACAGAAGGTAGACGGGCCGGCACGGCGGCCCGTTTGGCACGCGGGGCCAAAAAACAGCCTGTTTTGTTTGTTTTTTTTTCCTGTTTTTCCGTTTCTAACTTGAGACTGTCCGAATTTTTTTTGGAAATGATCGAAAAAATTCAGAAAAAAGGTAATAATATGAGGCAATATTTCATATGGGATAAAAAATATATTTATTAGATGATGCCTTGTTAAAATACCTTACATCACAAGATAAGGAAAAAGAATACACCGGCTCTAAAAATCTAAACTACATTGACCCTAGTTCATGCATCTTATGGGGATAGAGATCCAGTGCGCTGTCTATTTCAGGGCATAGCGTGCCCCGAGCCTTGCATCCACCGTCCAAAATGATCATACGGCCAAGGCACGGGTCAACCAAGTCCAACCGTCACGCACGAGCGCAGCATTCAGATAGAAGAAGATCGCGCAGCTCTTGCAGCGGAGCTTGTCGGTCCGGCCGCCGCCGCCGCTACGCCCACCTTCAGCAAAGAAAAAGATCTAGAGGTGACGCACGCTGGTTCTCTCCGCCCACCTCCGGCCGCGACGGAGCCAAAAACGGCCGCGACGGCACCAGAGAAAACGGCGAGACAATGCCTTCCGCCCAGAGCACCTGCAGGAGTGGTCTTAGAGGGGAGTCGGCGGCGCCGAGCGGAGGTCGCCGTCACAGCATGGCGGAGGAGGTCGTCGGCCCCGAGCGGAGGTCGCCGTCGCAGCGTATACATGGAGTCATCGGGGCGAAAGAGCCTGTTGCAGCGTATACATGGAGTCATCGGAGCGGAAGAGCCTGTTGCAGCGTGGTGGGGAGGAGGATCTCGTCAGGGTGTGGGCGGAGGGTGCCCACGGCAAGTGTGTGCTCGCCTCCCCTTCCGACGGTGAAGCCGACGGCAGCGGCGCATCTCTGCCCAGGAACGCCCGTGCAGTTTCTCCTTTTCCCACTTGATGTCTCTCCTTGGCTAAACGAAGGTAAGTGATGTCTTGGGCCGTTGGATTATTTTGGACGGTGTGCCCTGTAATAGACAGGGCACTGGGTCTCTGTCCATCTTGTGGTGCCTCACCAAGTGGCCGCCAGTCCTACCCGCGAGAACCAGATTAAACTGGTGTTCGCATCTATTATACACAAATCTACACACGTTGACACCATCCTCCACATAATAATGCCTGGTGAAGTGCTTCCATATTTGGGGGGGGGGGGGGCTCTTCTTCTTCTAGCTTCAACTTCAAATAATGTTTCAACATCTTCCTCATCCATCTGGGTATGTCGTAAGGGTTTTACCTCACCACGAGGGCCCTGAACCTGGGTAACATCGTGTCACCTCTCTGAAGTGTCACCACTGCTTTGCTCCGTGGTCGCCATGGCCGTGACTAGCATGTAGCATTGCTGCCAGCCCCCAGCGGTTCGATAACCACAAGGGTCTTGCCGAGGACCCGTATTCCTTTGCGATACCAAAGCCCCCGACATTGTTTGACATGGATAATATGGATTCAATCTCAACAGGAAGCAAAGCATTTCCACCTAATTTTTATTTTTGAAACTTACAAATATGATTATCAAAAAATTTAAAATAAACAAATTATTATAGCTCCAGAGCAAGAAAAAAAGGTTGTCCGACTCCGTAGATCCTTTTACGGGAGACAAGATCTTGTTAACACCCGAAAGAGCATTCCGCTTGGGAAGAGGAAGAGGCGGAAAGCCAGTGTGAAGTTGATAAAGGGCCTCAGTTCCCCATTCGGGGGTTACACATACGCCTCCATGGAGTCACGTAATGCTCTTCAAGAGGTCGAAGAGGGTCGTCATTCGACCATAAGGAGCATGAGCGGGGTGGATGTCGCTGACTCTATAAGATAGCTCACATCAGCAACATGAGGATTTCCCCAACATTGATTAGATCTAGCTTGCACCTAGTCGTCCCCTGCCTCCAAGGGTAGCCAAAACTAAGATACCAACATCGACACGAGATGGAGATGAACACACTTATTGAGGAAGCTCGTGCGAATGGCCTCCCATATGTACACTACTAATGTTGGTGCCTCGTCCTCGGCCTTCCGGACAACATCGCTATCGGGCAAGCCTCGGTTTGGCCCGCGAGAAGAGGGGCCACACTCTGTTAAAATATGTTGACTAGTTTTTTTTCCATCAGTTCAAAATTTTGGTTGAGTTAGCTAGTGCATACGAGATTAAATTCCATCCAAAGCACTATTAATATAAATTAGTTGCAATCTGACATAAGGTCTCTCGGGATCGAATCCGGCCAAGCACACTAATAGTATAAAATAGTTGTGATCTAACCTCGATTCTACGTCTTAGCCTAGACGTGATTATTGGAGTATTACAAATACCTCGTTGCATAGCTTTTTTCATCAATTCAAACTTTTAAAATAGTTGGTTATCGCATACGTTAGTACCTAATAATTAATTATTCAAGGCAAGAGGAAATACCAATTTGTACATTGCACTTTGATATTTTTTTAAACTGCAACCAACACTAGAATCGAGAAGTGGGGACAAGCGTAGAACAGCAGAGAATGGATGGAGCACAGTAGAGTGAACTTGAGAGTGAAGTAAAGCTTGGGCTGATTCGAGCGTGTCATGGCAAAGCAGGGACGCACGTATACCGGCGAGCACGCCACGTACGGCCTGGGAGCTGAGCACGGGAAGCCGCTGGAACCGTCGTGGCAGTCTAGCACAGCTACTCGAAACAGCTCGCCGAGTAAAGCCCACACCCGCTGTACGGCACGTGTCCCACTCACATCACACCTGTCCTGTTCCTCACTCCCTATACATATCGCACTACCAGCCACTCCAGTAGCTCATCAAACCATCATCCAAATTCTATTCGATCATCATCATCTTGTAGCTTTCAGTTCGATTTTCTTGCATCCGAACCTCGCACTCCTCCTCTCAAGTAGCTAGCTAATCAAGCAAAGGCAGCTCGATCAAGAAGAAAGAAAGAAGCAATGGCGGGCGTGGGGCGGAACATGGTGGCACCACTGCTGGTCCTGAACCTGATCATGTACCTCATCGTCATCGGCTTCGCGAGCTGGAACCTGAACCACTTCATCAACGGCACCACCAACTACCCAGGAGTCGCCGGTAACGGCGCCACCTTCTACTTCCTCGTCTTTGCCATCCTGGCCGGCGTGGTGGGCGCCGCCTCCAAGCTCGCCGGCGTACACCACGTGCGCGCCTGGCACGGAGGCAGCCTCGCCAACACCGCCGCGTCGGCGCTGGTGGCCTGGGCCATCACGGCGCTGGCCTTTGGGCTGGCGTGCAAGGAGATCCACATCGGCGGCTACCGTGGGTGGCGGCTGCGCGTGCTGGAGGCGTTCGTGATTATCTTGATGTTCACCCAGCTGCTGTACGTGATGATGCTGCATATGGGCTTGTTCGGGAACCAGTTCGGTGCTGGTTCCGGCGGGTATGGTGCCGGAGACCACGGGTATGGCACCGGCGACCACCACAACAAGGGCATGGGCACCGGTGCCGCCGCCACGAGGGTCTGATAAGCTTGCTTTGCTTGAACGGATCACGGATAAGATGTAGTACGACGTATGTAAGCGTGTGTGTGGAGCATAGCGTGAGTGAGTGTAGATGTATGTATGCATACATGGTTGTGTTTGTGCGTGCATGGTCTGTTTTTTTAAGGGAGTAGTGCATGTACAAGATCTACTTGGCTGTGTTCAATTTTATCAATCTTATTATGTTGCAATGAAATCGGATGGATAGGTCGAGGCTGATTTGCAAACGTGTACCGACAATGTTTTGAGTTAAATGTATGGATGTGCTAGTTATAAAAAAGATGGGGCGATTACATATCCGTGCAAGTTAGTTTCAATCTTTGAGATTTCGGCTCTTGGGTGCATATTCTTTATTTGTTTTGAATTACATATTCGATATATTTGTGAAGGTTAAAAGATTCTAAATGAGAAATCATGTACATCTTCACATGCAACGTGTCTTTCCATGAAGAATCAACTTACCCGCTTATTAGGGACATTTTGAAATGTTAAAAAAATATTAAACGAACAATCAAGTGTAACTCATGAAATTTGATGCTAAAAGAGGCTTGTGTGATATGTTTTGTCTTTTACATCGATCAAAAAAGATATATTTTTTTGCGAAACTGTATAATTGTCGAGATGTACTTATAAAATGTTTTGTTAGAACTTTTAACAATTGCAAATATGGAAAATGTTCTATTAGAATTTTTAACAATTGTAAATATGTTTTTTAGGTGGAGGAAGTCCTTGCAACGGGACCCGGATTAAATTTTTGCAAGGTCGAGGGAGTATCTGCATCGGGGAAACCAGATTGAATTTTCTCAATGAATAAGACTTATATTACTCCATTTAAATGGGACAAAGTCTAGCATAGTATTTGTAAAAAACATCAACAAGAAAATACAAAATCACTATCATTTTAAAATATATTCTCATATGATATCCATAAAATATTATATTTTGTTCATAGGTCTTTTCTAAAATTTGGTTAAACTGGATTTGGCTTAGATTTTTTTGGAGTAACATGCAAGCAAGAAAGAGTAATACTGGGAGGTGGCATTTACATTGTTTTGTACTTTATGAAGGCGCGGGGATCATCTAGTTTCATTTTGTTTTAAAAATCCGAGAAGAATTGGTTTGCAGGTAAACATACTAAATTAGTGCACATCGAGGGGACGTCCCTTGCAGGGTACTTTCACAACTTACTACCAATCGTCACTCGTATATACGGTGGACTAATTTCTTTTTAGAACTGCAATTTTTTTTTTTGAGAAACACAGTACAAACGCAGACGCTCACATACACGCGCATACACTCACCCCTATGAACGCACACACGCACACCCTACCCCTATGAGCACCTCCGGAAGACTGAACCGGCGGATTGAATCTTGAAATTGATGAAGTCACCACAGGCGCCTCGCTGTCGACGGGAACGTCGCCTCCCACTGAATGAATATTCCGCCTTTATGAGACACACATATGTCAACCCTGGGGTTTGAACTCTGGTGGGCTGGGGATACAACCATCCTCCTAACCATCCAACCTCAGGTTGGTTCTCTAGAACTGCAATTTTTAGTACAATGTATACGGACGATACAAAACCTGTTTGATCCAAGTAATTAAGTCATAAATCTGATTGATCAGAGTTAAATTAAACGTTGGTCACTGAATTCTACGAGAATCTTCGACTTGTTATATGCCGAGAAACTCTCATTACGCTACAGTAACCCCTGTGGAGAATCGCTCTTCTTGAGCCTTCCTCTCTTTGCTCCCACCGCCGGCCTCTCTCCCCCTCGCCGTCGCCGGCCACGGTGGCCGACGGTGGGTGGGAGAGAGGTCTGGCTTCTTCTAGATTTAGCTTCTGTAGTTTTTAGCCTTCCCCTGGCGAATAAGGAGGTGGTCAGATCCGGATCTGATGATGCTTCTCCTCTAGTTCTTCGATCTGATCTTGGAACGGAGAAGAGCATTGGTGGATCTCATGCTACTACCTTGATGCCGCATCCATGGCGGGATTCTGCCTCAGCGGATCTTGCTCCTTCCATCCCCACTCCTTCTTGCTGTAATAAAGTGGAGGCTCTTGAAGCTGCTCCAGCAAGTGCTCAGATCCGTCGCCATCGACCTCATCTCTGCTTACCTCCCCAGATTCGTGGCAGTAATCTTGGGTCTGATGGTTGGCTGGCTTCCCTGCTGTCGTGGTGCTGTGTTTCGAGTGATTTCTGAAGCAGCGTTGGGGTCCAAGATCCTGTTCTTCATGGAGCTTTTTTGCAGCGTTCATGATCTGGGCGCTGATCTCATTGACCAAGATGGTCTCTTCAACGCCGGTGTGCTCCGGCAAGTCTTCAACCTCCTTTTGGAGGCCCTTCATCGACGCAGCCGCTGGGAGCTTTGCCAGGCCGACGGCCAGTGGTGCTGTCCCCGTCGTCGTCTATCGCTGCAGCGAGCTGCGTTTGCTGATCCGCAGTAGAGAAGAGGATGGACTAGATTGTAATCTCAGATCTTTTAGCAAGGTCTTTCCTACAAAAGCTAGGGACCTATGTGTGTTTTTCTCATTTTATGGGGTTCTTTGTAACTTATTTGTACCTCCTCTGTTATTTTAATGAAAGGTTCGTGGCCCTTCTAGGGCGCTCCTCTGTTCAAAAAAAAAACTCTACCAGAATCTACACCCCTATACGGGATAGTTTAAGAGCATTGACAAATTTTGCCTCTATTTTTAATAACTTTCATTTTAATAATTTAAGCTAAAATAGTAGCTCCAAGAGCATGGCTAAAAGTGGCCCTCACATAACATTTTTGTAAACTTGCTAGTTAGCTTGTACTAGTTGCCAGATGTGCCAATCCAAAGCCAAACATACAACAATTTTTTTTTCTTTTGATAATTGAGGGTGTGTATTCCTTTTTAAGCTTTCTGGTTTATTAGCCAATGAGAAAGTACAAATGAAATTGTTTTAGTTGATTCGAAAGGAGATTCTTTGAAGTGGTTTCATTCTTTGATGAGCGGAGCAAGATATGCTGCTGGAACCATCGTGTCAGTCTAGCACGGCTACTCGAAACAGCTGCCAAGTAAAGCCCACTCCGACTGCAGGGCACGTGTCCCACCACCTGTAGGCCTCACGTCACACGTGTCATTCCTCATCCCCTATATACATATCGCACTACCAGCCACTTCAGTAGCTCATCAGAACCACTACCAAATTCCAATCGATCATCCTCTAGCAGTTTCCAATTCCATTTTCTCGTATCCGAACCTAGTACTCTAACCAATCAAGGCCAGCTCGATCAAGAAGAAAGAAGGAAGCAATGGCGGGCGTGGGGCGGAACATGGTGGCGCCACTGCTGGTCCTGAACCTGATCATGTACCTCATCGTCATCGGCTTTGCGAGCTGGAACCTGAACCACTTCATCAACGGCACCACCAACTACCCAGGAGTCGCCGGTAACGGCGCCACCTTCTACTTCCTCGTCTTTGCCATCCTGGCCGGCGTGGTGGGCGCCGCCTCCAAGCTCGCCGGCGTACACCACGTGCGCGCCTGGCACGGAGGCAGCCTCGCCAACACCGCCGCGTCGGCGCTGGTGGCGTGGGCCATCACGGCGCTGGCCTTCGGGCTGGCGTGCAAGGAGATCCACATCGGCGGCTACCGTGGGTGGCGGCTGCGCGTGCTGGAGGCGTTCGTGATTATCTTGATGTTCACCCAGCTGCTGTACGTGATGATGCTGCATATGGGCTTGTTCGGGAACCAGTTCGGTGCTGGTTCCGGCGGCTATGGCGCCGGAGACCACGGGTATGGCGCCGGAGACCACCATAACAAGGGCATGGGCATGGGCACCGGCGCCGCCGCCACGAGGGTCTGATTAGCTTGCTTTGCTTAGACGGACCATGATAAGATATGTATGTTGTGTTTGTGTCGAGTGGAGTGTGAGTTGAGTGTAGATGTATGTATGCATACATGGTGTGTTCTAGGCGTTCATCGACTGTTCCCTTCTTTAAGGAGGGAGAAGTGCATGTACGAGATCTACTTGGGTGTGTGTAATTTTATCAAGCTTCTCATGTTAAAGTTAAAATCAGATTGCATCGGTCCATGTGCTGATTTGCATACTTTTTCTGCTTTGTCACCGTCAATATCTGAAATGTGAGGGAAATGAGTCAACTCTTCTAAAAGAAGGGAAAAAAGGTGTTGCAGTTCTGAACAGGCCGCCCACGTATACACGAGCTTGGTCTAATTTAAATCAAATTAGCAGCCGGGCGAGCATTACCGACTCATGGCCTGTTTCCACAGCATGCTCTCGCCATTTGAGCTGGGCGATTTTCTATGCAGCAGCTTGGTATTTAAACAGCTCGGGTTGTATACAAACTGAACACGTGCATAACTATAGAGCTACCAATTTCATCGATCCATCCAACAAGACCAACATAGTATCATTTACATAAGCCAGTGCACTAACAACAGTGCATATATATACGACTTGGCGGTATAAGGGCATCTTGAGCTGCGGCTCAATTTTATTTTTGACATCGGTATAAGGGCATCTTGAGCTGCGGCTGAATTTTATTTTTGACATCGGTATGAGGACATCTTCAGCTGCGTCTCAATTTAATTTTTGACAGACCGCCTTTCCATTTTATCTTATTTTTTATAGTTTAATCTAAAACAGCTTGTCAAAGATTCGTGGAAAAAATCAAAATGATTGAAGTTCTTCTATTTGAAATTGTCTTGAACTTAACACCTACTGCATATTTGTAATATAGGGGTGGAGATCAGTTCGATCTCTGATTGAGTAGTTTATATTTTTGTTGACCTTCTCTAGACGGAGGAGGTCAAATTAAATTGTTTTACTTTGGATATAAGATAGATGGAATCAGGCTTCGTAGAATTTGGAAACATGACATCGGGTTTTGGAGACCCACGTGATCACTTTCGTAGATAGAATCACACTACGTACGATTTGAACCACGTTGAGTTTTGGAGACCGGTGTCTCTACCGAACTGAACTAAGAGCATCTTCAGCGGCGCGACCGGAAATGCGTCTGGGCCCTGCTCCATCGGGCCCACCTCACCAATCCGATCTTTCCGGAAAAAATATTCCGGCGCCGATATAGGATGTTAAGGGACCTGTTCTTGGTCATTCTACGGGGCGTCAGGAACTACGACCCCTACTTCCAATGCAGGCCCGATGCAACATGTGCGCTAGGCTTCACCTCCTACCAAAAATGCTCTGCGGCTATTCGCATGCTCTCATATGGAATGGATGCTGATATATTCGATGAGTATCTTCGAATGGGTGAGAGCACCTGCCTTGAGTCCATGTACAGGTTTTGCCGAGCCGTGATTGCCGTGTTCGGAGAGTATTACTGTAGGGAGCCAAATGTTGAGGATACAAGGCGGCTCCTATCTATCAACGAGTCTAGAGGGTTCCCAGGGATGATTGGCAGCATAGATTGCATGCACTGGGAGTGGAAAAACTGTCCATTTGGATGGCAGGGTCAGTACAACGGGCATGAGGAGGGACGGACTGTCATTCTTGAAGCTGTCATATCTCAAGATTTATGGATTTGGCATTCATTCTTTGGCATGGCCGGTTCCAACAATGATATCAATGTGTTGCACCGATCACCGGTTTACGAAAGGCTCATGCAAGGCAAAGCTCCCCGGGTGAGCTATGAGACAATGGAAATGCATATGACAAGCCATATTATCTTGCTGATGGCATCTACCCTGATTGGGCCACACTGGTGAAGACTGTCCGTAATCCAAACTCCGAGAAGACGAGGAGGTTTGCCAAGATGCAAGAGGCTTGCAGGAAAGATGTGGAGCGTGGATTTGGTGTGCTCCAAGCTCGGTGGGCAATTGTCCGTCACCCGGAAAGAACATGGTCGCTGAAGACCATGCATGAGGTGATGACATGCTGCGTGATCATGCACAACATGATCGTTGAGAACGAGCGTCCTGATGGCCGCAATGAGAACCAGTGGGAATTCCAAGGTGAGTTGGTTGCGCCAATTCCTGGAGCTTCTACTTGGGCGGACTATCTACATATGAATGTAGAAGTCACAAACGATACCGTCTCCAAACAGCTGCATACGGATCTGATTGAGCATCAATGGACCATGGCTGGCCATGAAGATCATGCCTAGAGGACTAGTATCTTATTTTCATGTAGACTTTTCAAAATTTAAATGTAATAACTATGACTTCGTTGAAATCCTATTTGTTGTTTCAAAACTTCATATGATGCAAACGCGGAAATGCGCCGGGCCGCTGGAGCCACCCCAGGGTGCAAACGGACGCGCGGACAAAAACGGTCTGTCTCGCGTCCGCCGCGCGATGCAAACGGACATTTCGGACGTCCGAAATGCGTCGCGCCGCTGGAGATGCCCTAAGAGCATTTTCATTTGTTTGTGACGAAGTAATTTTTCTATTTCTAACATATCTTGCATACGCATAGCCTCTACAATTCGGAAACAACAATATTGCAAAAAAAATTAAATTAATGTATTGTCAAATAAACAATATAGTTTATAATCATTATAGACCAATAATTAAATAAGATAGTTCACAAGAAACAGAGTCTAGATGCTCAATCGCGATCAAGGATCTTACGATGCACATGAAGAAACTCCTCAAATTTTGGTGGCTAAGTTCAACTAATTCACCTTGAAATTGACACCCTTGGTCAAGAAGGCTATCATCATGATCCATCAACAATTATGTTGGCATAATCACACAAACGGTCACCACCTTCCAGATGGTTTCAACGCTTCATGTTGTAGCAATGTGTTCAACAATAGCCCATCAAGATTGGAGCATGTGAAATACCTGCTCCACATCCTTCGTGCGGGCCTCTTGTTGCTTAGAAAACCTCCTCTTCTATTCTTCAAGACCATGCACATTGTCTTCACAAGTGTGGGCTGGTCAGCATAGATATCATCTGTTAAGTAATAGGTCTTATCGTATGCATGGTCATTGATCTTATAGTTTACTACTGATGTGTTGTCTTCAGCAAGCCTAGAGAATATAAAGGAGCGCTGGAGGACGTTGATGTCATTGCGGGAACCTTCCATGTTGAACAAAGAGTGCCAAATTTATAGATCATGTGAAGCAAGAGCCGTAAGAATGATAGTGCATGCCAAGCAAAATGGCACTTATTTCACTCCTAGTGCATGCAATATATTCTTTCAATCATCCCCAGAAATTCCCTTGCCTTGTTGATAAAAAAACAACCTGGCAGTGTTAGTAACATTTGGCTCTCTCAAGTAAACATCGCAGAACACCGCAATCACGGCTTTGCAAAACTAGTAGATCGAGTCCAGACATGTGGTCTCTCTCATCGTAAGCTCATCAAAAAGATCACCTGCAACTCCATACGCAAGCATGCGAATAGCTACTGAACATTTCTTGGTATGTAGTGAAGCCAAGCTTACCGACAACATCTGGGTTGCATCTGAAGTACGAGTCATAGTCCCTCATATTGTCCAGAATAGGCAAGAAGAACTTTCTTGACATCCGAAAGCGGTGACCGAATTTGTGCTCTAGGTAGGTGAGATTGGTAGAATGGAAGTAGTCCTTGTTCACCCTAGGCATAAAACCAGAAACCGAAGGCCGAACCCAAAATAATCAAGACCAAACATGAAGTAACCTCAAATTCAGTCTTCGGTTAGCAACTCAGTCCTGGACATCAGATGAGCAAAATAATCTTGTGCGTCATTCGGCCCCGTGCGGTCCACCTAGGTGCCCTAGTCCCCAGCCAGCCCATACAGACCTACTCACTTCACTTGTCTATTCCCATCCTCAGTTCTCTCCTTCTTGACCTAACCGATAGTGGAGGGGAGGGCTGTGTCAGCGCGTGAGTGCGGCCAGACGGGAAGGAGGCATCGGCGATGTCCTCTAGCCTGGTGACGCGAGATCTAGGGCGGCGTCCTAGCTCTGTGTTGCTGCGTCTAGCCCTGGTGGCATCAGCGTGGGCCTCTGCGCCCGATCCGGGCCAAGTTCTAGTTCGTGCGCCTCTGTCTAGCGGCCACGCGTTGGCCCTTTTGGCAACCCGGCAACTCGCCCCTCCTCGAATCTCGGTTGATGGCGTGGGGGCTACTGGCGTGGCTTTTGAATAAAGTTGGTTGTCCTGGGATTCCAAATCACGCCAAGATGATGAACTGCCAGATGCGTGTGTCCATCGACCTGGTCAGAGTGTCGTGTTCCGCAAGGCTCCACCAGCGAACTCCATTGGGCGATCCATGCCTGGAGATTGTTGGACCGGAGGGGATTCGGTCGAGCGCACCCGTGTTTTTCTTTGGCTGTTTTGTTTTAGAGGAAGTGCTACGAAGCTCTACTGGTTGTTACCATCATAGAGCATGCTTTCTCGTTCCATGGTGAAGTCAGCCGACGAAGTATGTCATTGAAGCGGGGATTTGTGGACTAGCAATTGTGGTTCTATTCTGTGTGGCGATGAGGAATAGGCTTAGTATTTTGTGACTTCAAGCATCGGCATCATTTGTGGGGGTGTCAGTACATGAGAAGTTCAAAGTCTTACCTTGCGAAAGGCATTGTTTTGCAAGTGAGGACTTTCTGCTGGGTGAAATCATAAGATCTTTGATCGGGCGACCACATCGCGTGTGCACTATTTTTTTCTTGAAGGCGCCGTTTTTAGTACGAATGGATCACTGTAGCGGGCTTTTCTTTTTTGTAATTCTTCTTTCTTTGTTTGCCGTTAGGGTAATATATTATTGCAGAAACTAGGTGTAATTGGTATCTCCGCGGTATTAATATATGTTTTTTTGTCAAAAAAAAAGCCGAAACACAATCTTACCCCCATAGTTCATGGAAAACCTCCCACACATCACATCACATTGCAAATTCACAAATACTAGTACAATACACATCTATTACATATCGGGCGCCTAATCAGGCCACTGCAACAACAATCACGCAACACTAGCATGGCCTCAGAAAGATCGGGCGAGCACCGATTCTCTTATTTATTACGATGAACTGAAGCCGCTCTGCTTCCGGATCATCAGGTGACATGGTGTCGCTGTCGGCGGCCAGATCACTTGGTCGCGATGAACAGCCCCCACTTCTGCTCGCCTGCAGAGCTCCGCTTCAGCTTCGCGCTCCAGCCGTTCACAATGTCGTCATAGTCCTCCTGATCATACATGGATGGAGTGAGAAACCAGAGATGATGAAGAAAATGCACAAATGGAACGGGGTTCAGAAAGTCACCTGGGTGAAGTCTGCCAGGAAAGCCTCTTTGGTCTTCTCAGTTTCAGCTAGCTCCCTTTCCAGAACCCTCAGGAACTGAACCCCAGCGCAGGAAAGTAATCATCATGTTAACGGATTGCTACAATTGTCCAAGAAATTTACAAGAATATGACCAGAAAGTGCATAACCTGGTCGGTGCGGTCTTCGGCAATAACATCGTGGAAACCAGCATCCTCAAGCATCTGGGATCGTGTGTAAAAGGAGGTCAGAATAGTTAACCCGTTTGAAACAATTCTGCCTGACTGTCAGACAATAGAAACAAACCTTTCCATAGGTCTTCACATCATGGAGGTCATAGCCTCTCTGCTGGATGTATGCAGCAAAATCCTCTGATGGCTTCCCAGCGTTTCTGCAGTAGTCACTGATCAGGACTTTGCCGCCTGATTTCAGCCACTTGAAGAAGTTTCTGAACAGAGCAGGTTTGTCCTGAAAAACACGTGCACCACTTGTCAGAAATATTTGGGCTACATCTATTACCAGTTATCTACATGCACAAAAAAATTGAGTTGGAACAGTATAGTCTATGCAGTGAAACATACCTGAATGTGAAGGATGGTGTCACGGCTGTAGATGACATCGAACGTGTTCTCTGCATATTCCTTCGTGGTGCAGTCAGCAACCTCAAACTCAACTGAGCACGAGCGCCCGATTGCGCGCTCAATCGCGAATGAAACCATGTTGATGGAAAGGTCGATGCCGAGAACATGGACATCATAGGTTTCAGCCATGTAGAAGTCGCCTCCTCCGATGCCACATCCGACATCAAGCACCTTTTGGCCAGGTTTCAGGTCCAGCTTGTCCACAAATTCCTTGGTGGTCTCTGTTGTTTAAGACAGAAGCTTTGGTTATAAATTATAGCAGTGCAAGGTATAAGTCACTGGATTTTAGTGTTTTCTCTAAGAAGAAAATCACAGGGGAATTTGGTGGTGAGGAAATGAAATTAGTTAGCTCACCGAATCCACCAGTGCTAACATAACCCTCTCCAAACACACGCTCGTAACGCAAGATCCCAGTGGATTTGTACTGCACATTGTCCAGGAATCTCTGAAAGCCCTTGTCTTCTGTGGACTTGACCTTCTCCCATAGCCAACATATCTATGATGCAGACACAAGGTTTTGTCAGTAATTCTCTCTGAACAGCACCGATGCGATAGTCGTATAAAGGAATGGGAAGTACCTGGTTTTGGTTTTTCTTGCTTTTGACATAAGCTCCAATGCACTTGGAAGTTACCAGAGAAAGCTCAAACGAATTCCCTTCTTGGTCATAGGAGTGGCATTCCTTAAAAATCTATTTGTCATATATAGAAAACAGTTAGCTACTAATGAGATAAGCGAAAGCAGTATCTATTTGTCACCACGATGGATATGACAATTAGAATTTTGCACCAGTAAATTATGAATCAGTTATCTAACAAAATGATAAGTGGGTTCAGAAAGCTGCAGCACAATAGACTTCAGGTGGAAGTGCAGAGGAAAAAAAAAGTTCAGATTTTTTTTTTTGCGACAATGTTCAGAGTTATGCCAACCTTTGTGTAAAACCTTGGCTCCCGGTAGTGCGTTGGGTTCACTTTCCTCTTGGAATCTCCAGACTGGTGAAAGCACGATTCCCTGATGAAAATATGCCCACCAACCTTCAGCCATTTCACTATTCTGCCTATCAGCTTCTCAACCTACAGCACAAAGTAATACCAGTTATAAGTTATGAAAGTTGTAAGAGTATCACAAGACGAAGTAACAAAAAGTTACATCTTTTTTTTTACTGAAGTAATCAACTCTTTCTCTCTTTTATCAAACACAAACATTAGCATGATTGAAGTACGGCCTGATCTTGCATACCTCCTCGTCGTTGAGGTACATGAGCAGCCAGTTGGAGAAGACCAGGTCGATGGAGTTGTCCTCGATCTTGAGCTCCGGCGACGTGACGTCGGCACACTTGAAGGTGATGTTCTTGTAGATTTGCCCATTGATCTCCTCGTTCTGCAGAAAATCACAGATCAGAGAAGTGGAGAAACTTACTGACCTGGACTCATCTCTGAATTCCAGCTACCAAGCATGACAAGAAAGGTAGCTCACCTTCTTGATCACACTGTCGATGAAGTCCAGCGCCAGGACGTGGCCGGCCTCCTTGGCCAGCTCCCCCGTGAAGCGGCCAATGCCGGCACCTAGCTCCAGCACCGATTTGCCCTCGTAGGACGGGAGTATGGACAGCACCTGCAGGTCAGATCAACACTGCAAGTCACACCTTGGTACTGTTGAATGGTGGAACAGTGTCAGTGTTCGTGTCCGATCTTGGGGGCTAGTCCCACCCACCCACCCACCCACCGCTTCATGATCCGTTTCGAGCTCGAGCTCTGCCAGTGTCTCCTCTCGCGTCGGCTCTGCCTCGGCCATGCTCACTCTACGTCTATCTCCTGAGACGATTGGTCCGCGTGTGAGTGTGTGCAATGGAGACTGCAAGGTCTTTCCTTTTATCAGGGGCTCGATCGCGATGATGCGCAATAGCAACGTGCTCAATGATGATGATGACGCTATGCGACAAGCGAATCAAATAGCTAAAAGAATGCTCTGACGAGTGGCCATTAGGGGGCTGAAAGAGCAGAGAATCGTGGTGGGCAGACGGAGAGAGACTGCAGGGGAGAGGGAAAGAAAGAGCCATAGGCCCATAGCCCATGGTTGTCCAAGATTAGGTACAAAAAATGGCGTAGTTTATAGGGGAATCCGTCGTGTGCTTGTCTTTTTTATAAAGTCATGATTATAATATATAAGCTATAAAGTCTAATATATGTTGTTACTGTATAATACTATGTTGCATCCATCCCAATGCAATTTTTTCTGCAAGATTCCAAGTGTAATGAATCATATGTCACTGGACCGTCCTTTTTTTTTCAGGACGTGTGAGTTGCTCTTGGTCTTGAATTGGCCTTTTTTTTTTACCTCCAATCCTCTTTTCAACTGAGTAGTGAAGCTACGGTTCCCTCTTATCCTTCTTCTTCAGCTCCGGCGAGACGAAGAGGAGTCGAATCCGCATCCAGCCAGAATAGATGAGCCCAACAAACCTGGTTCTGTGGTGGTTGCAAGTTGTAAGACAAGTGGCTTAGTGGTAGTGGACAAGTCCCTACACCCAATTTGTTTTTTTCCAATGCATATATTTTCATTTTAAACATTATCTTTGAAATTTTGATCTTCATGGTTGAAGTTGCAACATTTTTTGCAATCCTTTAGCTCTCTTCTTTTTGTATGATTAGGGTTCTCAGCACAATTTTAAAGAATCAATCTGACGATTGTTTTTCACCTGAATTTTATCCTCCATTAGATTTTTTTTGTTTTTCTATGTAGTAACAAACTTTAGAGCTATTTTATCCTGAAATATTGCCTACGTTGGGCTAGAATTAAACAGTAGTGGTGAGATATTATTATTACTTACTTTTATTCAGAAAAAGTTTTTTCTAGACAATTCGAACTTTCAACCAAAATTTGAAGTAATGAACTTCGGAACTTTGAGCCAACATGGAGCGGTGATGCAAATATTTCAATTCAGCAAAGAAGCGAATGCCTCCATGGCATGCCATGTCAGCAAAATAATCTCCCATAATAGCCTAAATTGGAGTCAAATGGTTGTGGTGGGGTTATGGATTGAATGCCTAGTTCAGTAGGTCAGGGTTGAATTACTCAAATGAGGATAGGATTGGGATTTATGATTTCTTCGTTGGTTATGACTGACAAGATTCATGCGCTAGCTAATGCAACTAGAAGTTTTAACTAATGGAAGCGTGGACATCGAAGGGCAACAATATTTTTTTGGATAAATTGCAAAACCCAGGACACGAACTCGAGACCATAGGTCCTAAACTCCTAATACCATGACAAAACAAGCTTCATGCACTAGGCAACATAACTAAAAGTACAAACTAAAGAAAAGGGCTAGTAAAATCTACTTATACACTTCAACCGTGACAAGGACAGCGAAGAGGAATAAGTGAGAAGTGCAAGATGATTAGATTGTCAATTCAAGCCTGCTGAGTTACATATTCAGGTATTCTCATGAATTATGTGGTTCTAGTGGCAGTTTATAGTGTGTTGCAAGGTTGTCAGAATCGATTCCCAACACAGGCAGCCCAGTCCTCCACTACGCTATTGGTTGCCTGTCAACATTTATCAGAAGAAAGGTAAAAAAAATTACACTGCTTTCAGCGATCCGACAGACAACTACCTGCCATCTTTCTGAGAGGCTCCTGATCATAAATGGAAAGTCGAGATTCGACGCGAGCCCAGGGGTGGGCGTGAGTGTAGTCGTGAGAAAACAGAAATTGACATGCTAGAAAGAAGAAGAAGAAGAAGAAGAAACCTAGCATCAGCGTCTTGCCCAGCGCATGACGCTAACGTTGATTCATTATCTTTGGCCGACAGAGAGGTCTGCCCCGAAGCGAATTGGTACCAGTCCAGTCCCTATCGCGGCTTTTCTTCCGATGGCGGAAAGCCAACCACACCGCATGCATGCAGAGGAAGAGATATAGTACGACAAATTATGAAGATTGTTTTTATTTTTTTGCATGACAACGGTCGATCGAAGAAGGATCTAGTATCTCTCTTCATGCCACGCGTATCAGAATAAGGAGGAGATATACGGCAAGTGAAATTGGTGGTACCTCGGGCCGTTCCTCCTTGTCGAGGTCCTTTGCGCGGGAGTCGAGCATCATGGACTCGACGGTGAGGTCCCTGGAGTGCTCCTCCCAGTAGCTCTTCTGCACCTTGCGCTCCACCTCCACGAACCCTGCAGATCAGGGTATGGCGAGGAACGCAAAGCCAAGAACTCCATCACGATCCGGCCAACAGCAACAAGAACAAAAGAGAGAGCATTATCCGGCGTCCACCGGCTCACCGTTCTCGACGACGGTGATGGTCTCCATCTTCCTTCAAAGGTTCTCTTACAGGCAAAGAAGCAGCAGAGGAATGTTCACTGCAAGTTCAGAAACTGTGCTTGCGTTGAAAGAGTGTGGTTAAGGCCGGTTTGTTGGGGTGGTTTGTTCAGGCGCCCTCGACGGCGAGGCGGGATCGGGAGAAGCCGCGCGAGCGGCGGTTGTTGGAGAGGCCCCTCTGTTGCATATATCAGCCGCTAGTCAGGGAGAGAGTCGCTCCCGACGCCTACGGGAGAGGAGGAGCCAACAAGAACCTCTTGTGCTGCGGTGGAGTGCCAAGCGTGTGTTGTGGATCTCCGGCGAACGGGTCGCTGGTTTTTATAGCCGCGCGCGGATCATGCCGGGCGTCGCGGCTGCCTGGCGCGGCAGTGCCACGGTGGCGGAAACGAATCCCGGGGTGGATCTGGGTGGGGCCGCGGAGGTTCTCGCGGGGCCGGGTGGCAGTCTGCGAGCGCGCAACTTGTCGCTCAGCCTCGTCGGTTGGTGGTGCGCGTCGTCACTCTCCTCAGTCTCCATCCATGAATCAAGCACGGCCGCGGCGAGCGGGGAGGAAACGGCCCTCGGAATCTCTTCGGCTCGCCAATGGCCGCACAAGGGGGACACCGTGACAGTGCTATGCCGGACCACGACGAGCGAGGCGATTCCCGCACCACATGCATCGCTCTCACCCGCTCGCGCGCGCTTTCAGGGTACAGGGTGAAAGCTCTTCAGCACCAAGTTTTACCCGCCGCCGGGGCCGACCAAAGATTCTACCCCCTCCATTGCACAATCTTAAACTAAAACCACGCCAAAAACTATGGAACGGATGAAATTTAAAACTGGCCATATATATCAGAAGATTTCTCATGTTTGGTACCGCAAACAGTCGAGCGGAAAGAAAGCTCCGCGTAGACGAGACACAAAGAGCGTGAGACTCTGTTGTGACGGTGCAAAGAGCGTGAGACTTGACATACTCGCCGCCGTGCCCTCCTACTACTAACAACCATCCCTACACGGCTACACCCTATCAAACCCCATCATCACTCCCACAGCAAGTTTAATAGAAGAATAGCTCGTTGTTGGCTATAAGCCATTGCCACGTCAATACGTATAATAGTGAACTCTATAAATCTACATCCCTGAAAATGAGTCTATTGATTCTCTTCCAGTTAGCTGGATCATAGGGAAGATGATTTACTTCACGAGTGATGTCTCTAGTTCAAGTCAAGGATGGCCCAGCTACGCTAGGGAAAAAATAGAAAAAGCATTTGATTCTTTCATGCATACTCCACTTGGCTCGCTGAGGAGGGAAAGCTCTTCAACAATTAGGAGTGGAAATAAAGTTCGAAAGCTCTTGAGCTTAACGAGTACTCGAACGACTTGGCTCCACTAAGTTCAAACTCGGATACTGATGAGTAGAGCCACGCTGGAAGCTTTGGCTCGTTAAGAAAACGAGGATAGCGAGTCGACTCAATAAGCTTGTTGATATCCTTACGGTGATAGTAGTATACTAGATCATAGATTAGTCAACATCAAAGAAAAACCGACACTAGTAGCCAAAAAAAAAAAATACATGATCACTCTAGTTAAATTTGCAAAAATCTGCACGAAGAGGCATAGATGATGAACCATCCTCCTTGTACTCTTATTCCATGATGTGGTTGTGTTGTTCTGCTTCCTAATGAGTTTATGAAGCTTATCGAGCTAACTGGAGAATTTAACTAGCCGGGCCAAGATGAAGTTTTAACCTCGTTATGTTAATGAGTTAAGTCGAGCTATCCCGTTAACTAATGAGTATTAACGAGTTGAGTTGAGATGGCTCAGTATCCATCCCTATAATCAACAAGTTCTACCGGTAAGGGCTAGCATAAAATTCTACTCCATTGTTCCATAATTTTGAGGTGAAAATTGACTAGTTCAGAACATTTCTTGTGTTTGTTACCGCAAACCGTCAAGCTGAAAGAAAGGTCCGCGTAGGCGCAAAGAGGGTGAAACTCTTTTGTGACGGCACAAAGAGCGTGAATCTTGAGATACTCGCCGTACTGCTAACCATCCAAGAAACAACTTGATCGTCGTTACAAGTGGCAACGACCACTTCACTGCCTTTCTAGGTTTCCAGTACTCACCTGGTGAAGGTTTCTTGAGCCGATGAGATCATAGCGATTCCATCACGGCCATGGGGCCACTATTGATGGCATTCTCCGTTTCAAAGGGACAAAACCAAAACATTGATCGCCCTGTTTCTGGTTGCTGCAGATGCAAGGCAGCGCTACACTCACCTAGTATGCGCGTGGCGCCGATGCCGTGGGCAGGCATTGTTGTCTAGCCTAGTAGGGATCGTGAGATATTATGCAGCAGCTGGGTGGTGTCGTGGCCTGACGCAAGTACCTCCGTGGAGCTAAATAATTGGGGGTGGTGGATCCCCTGGGACCTACATGATTGATACCTTTGCCTGCTTGATTGTACTGGGCGTAGTACAATATGTTGAGGATTGCAAAGTTTACTGATTCTTCAGAGTAGATCGAATCTTTGCTACATTCATGCAGATCATCGCAATGCACCCAAGTGGAGAGGCACATCATAATTTCTAGTGCCACTATTAACATTGCTTTCAGTGAGGGGGAACATCAATGTTGATGGTGTTGACATCGTTTTAGCAGATACACCAATCTTATCGCTCCATTTCGAGGGTGCGAGAGAATCAACCAAAGACAACGACGGAAAAGGCTTTTCTGAAATAGTTGCCAATTGCAGGAATTACCAGCTGTTGCAGCAGCAATTTTCACTTGTCGGACTGTTCATGGGATCTACCCTCCTGCCGCACCCTACAAGGATCAGAAAACTTTAGGGCAGGCAGGTGGTACATGTCGCCACGTAGGTGGGGAAGCAACAACTGCAACCTACAACGATCAGGAAACTATAGGGCAGTTGATGATGCAGCCATGTAGCATGTAGGTGGGGAAGCAACTGCACGGTGGCTCTTCTCCCGATGCGAAAAGTCAGATCACCGATTGAAGATTCTTCTGTTTGTTACTCTTGTTTAACCCAATAGACGACAAGTATTGTAATTTGCAGAGAAGATTCACTGTCATCATCTCGTTTTATTTTCTGCCGAAACAAGGCAACTAGCAAAGGGTCGATCCATTGCGAAAATGAGGAGGACAATGACATCAGGCAAAAAAATAGTACGTGGTCCTAGCAAAGGATCGTCGTGACTTTGAGTCTTGCCTACTTTCTTTAGACATCTTACCTACCCTAAATTTCAAGGACAACCTTTAGCATGTATGAACCTGGACGATTAACCTCTCATGATTCAGATGAAGGGGAAGTATAATACATAGCGGGACATGGAGCATATAGAGCACCAACAGCCAAAAAAGGTGCAAGATATACTGAATGTGAGATGGCAAGTTAGCAACTGAACAGAACGCAAACTGTTCAACCATCCATTGCATTCCCACTTTGTTATACATAACCACGTCCTACTATTTATTGACATATAGCTGATGTTACACAAGTCACTACTTTCTTTACAACAAGGGTCACTAGGCAGTCCCGTGTGGTGATGAGCCAATACACATATCATTACACGAGTGGCATACAGGAATGGCCAGGCGCAATGCATATTACAGTCACACGAAAAATCACATTTCCTCAGGATACTATTAGCTCCTGCTCTATGCAGCCTATAGAAGGCTGCCACCAAATGGGTTGGCTTGCTGTTGTGAGTTGTTGGCCGCCGGGAATGCCCCGAAACCATTATCCAGGAAAGGGTTAAACGCAGGGGCAGCGCCCGGATGCTGCGGCTGAACTGCTGGTCCGAAGGGGTTCTGATGGATCATCGGCGGCATCTGCTGCTGTTGAGACATGGCAGCCATTTGAACTGAAGGCGGGGCAGCGACATGATTCGACATTGCGAAAGGATCATTTGTCATGAATGGGTTGGGAGCTGATGAACCATACAACTGCTGTTGTTGTGTCTGCCTATATGCCCCCTCGTCATAAAGGCTATCCAAGATAAGCTTGTCTAGTCCACCACCCTGCATATAGAGTGATTAAATTTAACTATTTTTGCAGGTGAAGGGAGCTTCATAGATAAAGTAGAAATTCATTCTACTGTTTAGTGAAAGCAACTGATAAACTTGTGACCACAAGAGAAGGGTTTGAGCAGACAAAACACCAAATCACATAAAACGAATACAATCAACACCCAGTGTACCATTAGATTGTTATAAGTAACGAATCGAAACAGACAGATTTTATGGTCAAGAATACTGTGTTAAAACTATCAAGGCATATTAACACAAATAGGTACAAACCTAACAGCAAACAATTTCAACTACAAGCCAGAGTAAACATTAAATCCACTTCACACCCTATGAGATAACAAGGTGGAAAAATGAAATGATGCTATCAAGGAGTGCAAATGACTATTTATTTGACGGTGTACGAGATACACGTCAGAAGAATTGGACATCAACAAAAGACAAAAGGGAAGGTACCACGCTTATGCCCCTTCTTATTCTTTGCACAACTCTGGTACTGTTGACAAGGTATAGGAGGTTGTACAACAAATTGTACTCTTCAATGTCATTAAGGGTGCAAGTGGCATACACAGGTGGATATGGACTCTGAAACTAGTAGAGCTCTCCAACACTTGGAGATTGAAGATGCAGGACGAGAACAAGATCACATGGATTAGATACTTACACTTACGATCAATGACTAGAGTTTAATCCAGTTGCCTAATAACTTCTACTTTAAGATCAAAGAAAGTACACAAGAACAAGATTAACTCCACATTTTGATTAAGAAGAGCTGCTAGCCTAAATTACTTGTATAATGCAGGTATGCATGACCATCTTTCTAATTCAGCCTACTAGGTAACTCAAAATGGCAGCAATTACAGAGGAAAACATCAACATAAATAAGTGTCTGTAGTGACCAACTGCACAACCTAACATTCCTACGTCACTACATGAGAAGATCAAGCAGAGCATATAAGCCCTGTCCTCATATATATATGCCTACTTCTCGGTGATAGCTTGCAACGATTATTTAACTTGTTATACTTCCACTCAGTAGGAGTTCGGTGTCATGGTAACAAACAATTACGGTGTCAATAATATTCGTCTTGCAACGGTTATTTAACTTGTTATACTTCCATTCAGTAGGACTTCGGTGTCATGGTAACAAACAAAATACGGTGGCAATAATAGGGGTGCCATGTCAGAATAAGTACAAGTTGTACATTGATTCTGCCAAAAGCATAGTTGAACAACTGAGCTGGTTCTCTAAATGTGATTCAATGTGATCCAAATTTTACAAAAACTTAGAACTCCAAATAACAAACCATGACTAATACTGCCCAAAGCAATCAAAAAACGCCTCAAAAGAGCATGTGGGATTATGGATATCCACAAGAACCTTTAACCATTGCAACGAGCAACGATGGCCAACAGCCCAACAGTATCAATACGATAAAAAACCTCAGAAAAGAAAAGAATAACAAGAGCGGAGAAACTAACCAATTGACTATCTGCAGCAGACGAATTTGTGTTACTTGGAGCAGTAACCAGGGCAAGTTCCCATCCTGTTGGATCAAATCCTTTGTCTTGCCATCCAGTGGTGCTAGTTGTTGAAGTACTCGCATCTAATACATAGAGATACAAAATATCTCTCAGTTAGTTGATTAGGAGGCAACATCGTTAAAAGTCACTAAGAATTCAATCATGACTTGGTACCTGATGAAACAATGGCTAATGCAAGAGCATTGCTCTCCTCTATTGCTGATACACCAGGGCTTGGATCATTTAAGCCCTATCAACAGAGGATATTTAGATTGCCAAAATCAAAGCAGATTTAAATATAGGTGTTCTTTTTCTTACCAGTAAATCACCAGTATCGGCCACAACAGTCTTGGAAGGAGGTGAAACAACTTCTGCAACAGGCTGTTCTGGAACAGGTTCTTCAACTGGTGGTCTTTCCTCTTCAACAGGATCTGGTACAGAAACTTCCTCTGATTCTTCGGGTTTATATGTAAGAAGAAGCCTCTCAGGAAATTCCTGAAGGAAAGACAATGCAAATATTATGAATTGACCAACTGAATAGCCTAGATGGGGAGCATAACTAACAGAGTTGTACTCCAAAGCTAGCTTACATGAATAAAAGAAAGTTAAGTATGTTGATGTGCCTAAACATGTTACATAGTAGTTAAAATAACAAGCTAATGTAATAGGCTTGTTATATTTACCACATAAAAGGTATGCCTCAAGGATGCAAACTATTATAAATAATATAACAAGGTTTAGGCTAAGGCATGGTTGGCATTGTGGTGGATTATGATAACCTCATTTGATTGAGCCGGTTTTAGATACTAGGGTGATTGGCTAGCCTTTTAATCATGTAGCTAACAAATAGTAGGGATGTTAAAAATGGGTTTACTCAAACCGTGCAAAACCCACCACGGTTCCCTATTCCATTTTTTGAACTAGCTGAACAGCTCTACTGGACTATATAGATACTTATGATTGTACTAGCATCTGGAGCTGCCAGGTTGGACAGGTTTGTTCCAACCTTTTTTTTAACACCCCTGATGGATATTATTGAGTTCAACATATATGACTAAATAAGAGAACAAGCATTGGATAACAGAGTCAAGACATTTTACAACTTGTTCATAGCAGATATAAAATCACAGCAACCGCAAATAGAACCTATGGAAATTTGCATGCTGACATTATAGTAGCCATTTCCTGTACATCCACTAAATCTATAACAAAACCAAAGACAAATGGCGCACGCTATTCCTTTAAACAGATGAGAACAGGCTATCTTTTATGTAATATTTTGGAGATCAATTTAGTATCACCTTTTCCCCCCATACATTTGTATCACACCTATGCTATGTGATCAACTGCAGATTGGATCATGCTGGATGCATCTAACATTTCAATGAAACAGGATCTTCACTAAAAAATATCTAAAAATAACAAATACAATGCTCCTTGCCTCATTTCCAAGCAACTAAGAATATACAATCGATACCTAATTACAAGAAGCAAATAACACAATTGGTAGAATAAGAACATGCAAATACCTGAAAACAGAAACAATAATTTCAAATGTATCATCTAAGTACTGACCAGTGGATCTCGAACTGGAACCATCCGCGGAGCGTCCCTCACGTACTCCTCCATGGTCACAAGAAATGTTTGCGGTGGCTGAGGAAAATTACTTAAATGAGACGATTTGCCTAAAAGCTGATATAAATAATTAAAAAATAGAGAGCTGGCACAAAACCTCACCTCCCTCAGAGTGGGAAACTGAAAGTTCCTCGCGAGTTCTAGACCCCTGCAATTTTCATAGAAGTCTGATAGACTCCCTGCCTGCATCAAAACCAGACCGGGTAAGAATCAGAAGATACACTATAATTTTGATCTTCAAAATCCAGATACACTCCACCATATCCTCTTCTCAGCAATTACCTGCTGGCCAGCCCTTCTGTAAATTTCGAGGGCCTTAAGTGCTTCATGTCTTGCCATCTCAAAAAACTACACCCATAAACAGGAAATTAATATATCTTACATGCAGATTGTTGATCACACCACAGTAGTACAAATAGTAACTTGAAGATGCCTTTTACCTTATCGACAAGGTTAATAATTCCATCATTTATCGCGCAATAAATTTTGAAACTCTCTTTTAGCACCTGTAGAAAACAGAGTGAGTCACTCCAGAAGAAAAATCAACATATTGTAAGTGGTGCTCAAGTGGAGAAAAATACATCATTTTATTTGATTATCTGGCAAAACAATATAGGAATATCAAAGCAAAGGTGAATAACTTCTAATTTAAATACAATCACAACAAAGACATAAATCAGGTGTACAACTGAATAATTCTAGACAAGGAATCTCTGTAAATTCAACACGGTTATGATTAAGAATACGCAGAATCAGCCGATACAGAGCACTGGAGAAATATTTGTCATGGCGGTGATATGAATCATTTACGGAGAAGGAAGAACCAAAATCTGTTCCCTAGACTTGTTATGAGACAAGAAGATAACTATCTCCTATTATAAGGCAAGAACAAAACTCTAACTGCGACATCTGTTCCCTATACTTGCCAAAAAATTCCACGTGCAGCTTATTATGAGACAGTTCCGTTGGTTGCACCTCCTCCAAGGTCCAACCAACTTTATCCATAACAACAGAGAAATCTTTTTTCCCCAGTTCCTCAAATAAGTTTATGATGGATATGCATCACGTGAAATCAAATATTGCTTTAAAGTAATGAGCTTAGAACAAAAACACAGTAGAGGCTATAACCCAAACAATTAGAGCTTACCAAAGCTAGAGCATACTGCACCAAATAGTTGTTATTTGCGGCTCCTTCAGGCTGCAGCACCAAAATGTAAATTTGTGTTATGCAACATACGGTGATAAAAATGACAACAATTGAGAAATTCTCGGATCCAAGATTTTTAGCCTAGAGTAAAGAGGATAATCACCCGGCATCCAACAAGTCGATATAGTAACTGCTGCAAAGCTGGCAACTGCTCTAATAGATCTTGGGACTCTAGTTCACGAGTTCTACTGTGCCCCTGATGAAATAATAGCATCAGTTAAAGCAGTGATTAGTAGGTGAGAATCCATACTCAGATTTAGTATGTGTGGTCATCAAAACTAGTGACTGGTTTAAAAAATTGATACGATTCTTCAGACCTTTTCAGGACCTTGACCTTGTTTGGATAAACGCTCAGCCTCTACATCATATTTTAGGATCCTGAAGCATTCCAATCTTTCCTCCAAGAACTGACCATATGTGCGAACCCATGCAGAACAGTCCCAAGCTGGACAACAGTCAATCTTAGTATAAAGGATGATAAGCACCTCAGCGGTATTTCCTACCAAATGAAGGGATACTAACCAACTGGGCTGGAGTCATCCTTGAAGTTTGAGAGCTGCAGAATCCGCCCCCTTTGTGAGAAGTTAAGAAGCTCTTCCCGGAATGTAGGATCCCCCTCTCGTAGAAGTCTATGAACCACTACAAGCGCCTTCAGTGCTACCTGTATGTTACAGAAAAGGGATGGGGTAAATAAATTGACTGCTTTATAAGATTCTGAAAGATTTCAGGATTGAATCGTTTTTAAGGTGTAAACTTTAGTTAATATTACTAATGAGAAAAGGGATGATAGAGTTGAAAGCAACCAGCAAAACGGAGAAATATCGCATGCAGAATCAACAGCTCTGGCATTGTAACATAGCGTATTTTGCACATCTGGCTCCAGCATTTGATATGTTTTTTCATCTGTTTTAATTTAATAAACTAACAGTACTACCATTTTTACATAAATCCAAGAGAAATTGTAACAACCAACCTAGGTTACATCTAAATACAGAAGTTACAGATTGGCAATACAATAAAGCAATTGCAAATACTAAGACTCTTCTACGATGCCAGTAGAACCAGTGTCATCATAGCGGGCAGAGAGATATCATTTGAGAGTCCAAAATGCATGTAATCAAGCTATCATCCAAGGCAACATCAACACAAGAGCATAAATGGAGAGGAAATGAAGCTTACAATCCAATTGCGGGTCTTGGAGAGACGGCGAGAGAGCGCGTGGATGCAGTAGGCGATGTCCGCCCGGGGCCTGGCGATGGACGTCGCCGCAGCAATCTCTGTATCCCCACCCACCAGACAAGTGAATAATCAAACAACGAATGAAACCAAAATAGAGAACACAAGTTACCCCCTACCCTCCCCTTGGGGCCTCGCACCTAGAGGCACGATCTAATTATGAACCCCAGGGAACTCTAAATTAGGGGCGAAGCAAAAACCGCGCAGATATAGGGGCGCGCGCGCGTGGGGAGGAATCTTATCAAACGCACTTCGGAGGTGGCGCTCCTTGGGCGGGCACTCCACGTGGTTAGTCGCCTTCACGATCGCCACATCCAGATCCTACAAAACAAACAGAATCCCCAATCAAACCCAGCGCAGATCCGGGGCTCTCAGGCGCCGCCAGCCCACACAGCATACAGAAAAAACTAGGGTTCCGACGGATTCGGCGCAGATAATAGGTCAGAAAAATCAGGGGATAGGGGATAGGGGTTCGGGATCCGGCGGGCGGACCTTGAAGTCGGAGTTGATGTTGGCGAGGCTGACGGTGGTGGTGTCCTTGATGGCGCCGTAGGCCTTGCGCCAGCTCTGCATCGACGCCATTTCGCCGCCGTCCGCCGGCCGCCGGCCGCCGCCCGCGATGCTCCTGGGCCGCTGTTGCTCGCTCGCGACGGTTTCCTTTTTTTTTTCCTCTCCGCGTTGGCGTTGCCGTGTCCAAGTTTCGTGTGGTGTGTGACAGTGTGTGTTGTGGGAGGCTGTTTTTGTGGGTGTGATAATGGGGAAGTAGCGGGTGTTTTCTGTCAAGTTGACGGCGTCTCTCTCGCGGTCGGCGCCTGCGCGCGGAAGGTTCCAGACTTGCGGTCCATTTTCTAGGGACACCCTTGGGAACTCGTGAATTTGCTGCTGCTGCGGCGTTCTAGACTAGAAGAATGAACTGCTCTTCGCTTCATATGTTCACATGAGAGTTAATTCTTCTAGCTGACGTCAACAGTCATATTCTGCTCTCCATCTTTGTTGATCGATCACAGAAATTTATAAACAAGAAACCTTAGTTGTCATTCTCTACCTCTAGAGCCATGGGTCGCTCCCCCTCTGCAAGCGACGGCCATTTCGATGATGTGGGGGCGGAGGGACTCAATTATCTTCTCTCTTCGGTGTCATGCCACGGCAAATGTCGGTCTAACGGTGGTGGTTTTCCTTGCTACAATCCCATCTCGAGGATGTTTGGTTCGATGTTGCTAAGAAGCTTGACACATGTTGTCTCTATGAGACTTTTATGGATGAAAGAGTTCGTTCTTCTTGCAAACGTGCTTTTGGTGTGGCCATTGTGGGCATCGTTAGCGACAGTCGTCGTGTTGTTCAATAACTACTTCAAGTTTTTCGGAGCAAGGTTGTCGTTCTAGTCTGGTGACTGGTAGCATATATCGGGTGGTATCCCCACCAATAGGCTTGTCATGACTGCCAATCCCCTTCGTACTCGGCATCCTACTATTCGGGCAATTCATCGAGGTACTTAAATGTCAAAAAAATTATTGATGTTATCTATCGTCATTGAGGCTGTGATGACAAACTTAGTGAGAATTGTTTTTCTACGTTTATTTACCTTTGTTTACGGCTTTTCTTTCTCCGTGAGTTTAACTGTCCAATTATCCCGTTGTATTTCAATTACTTTTATTTCAGGTTTTTCTTCATCGGTAGGTTTAGTTGTCCCATTATCATGTTGTATCCACTATTCTCTTCATTTAATAGTATAAGCCACAACTAAATTTTAAGATTATTTTTGCTGCTCGTCAATCTGCACACTTTGTTGTACAAATTTTTTCTCCATGACTCTATTGCTTTTCCTGAAGAAAAGAGAAAATGTTTTGCTTTAGTTTGAGCAAGAATTTACTAGAACTGCAAGGTGTTTTGTGTGATTTGCTACCAAGAATGCCCAGACCGATTCGCTGTCGGAATCTTCTTTTATACTAGTTAGCCGTCTCTGGCATAAACAAATGACGTTGATTAGTTAGGACTTAGGAGGGTCACCTGAAGAATTGAAAACTAAACAAACAAAAAGTAGGCACTGACTTCTCCGCCTTTCGGTTGCTCCCTTCTGCGTACAGTATTGTGAACCCTTTGATGAAAAAACGTGCTGGACTCATGCTACCATATGGACCAAACAGAGTGTCAGACGAAATTTCATGCGATAACTTATGACGACGATTCCGCAACACAATCGGCTTGCTGATAACACAAAATTGTACTGCCATTGTTGCCCAACGAGCAATTTAAGAAGTTAAATTAAGACAAATTATGGTTGTTTGTCGGTCGAAGCATTTGGACTTTTGGGGCAGACTATTAATCATTTGCCCAGTACCATATCCAAGTTCCTAAGCAACCATATAATCATTATAGAGTTTTATTAGATGGTAGTTGAGCATTTTTGCTGCAGATGATTGTTCATGATTGTGTACGAAAACTTAAGTAAGCCAACTTGCACGCGTTGACGTGATGTGGAGCGTGGACACAGTCCAGCCTGGTCCAGTCGCGCGTTCCGACAGTACCAAGAGGGTCCCTGTGCTCTTCTGGCCAAGGCTTTCCCTGTCCATGGCTCCATGCAGCACATCAGCTTATATTTAAAAAAAGATATACAGCACAGCAGCACCAGCACTCTTTGTTGTTTTTGGCTTGCTAATTGACACAGGACTATAGGTCATCTCTAACGACTAATCGCAAACGGACATGTTGGTTACATAGGTACAATCATAATATTTCAAACAGTCCTTAACTAATCCTGGCCATAGAGTGACTAGTGGTTGGCACCTGGCAGTCACATGGAGCAGAATGACCAAGAACTGAAGTACTGAACCATGGGGGGCACTCAGATAAATGCAACAAAAGATAGGGACCAAATGATACAGCTGAGCCATAAACTTCACTCATTACTTCATCACTCATCAGTCAGACAGTCACCACAAAGGTGCAGTCCACCGACATATAGTTGCGATGCCAATGATAGTATCAAAGCACAACTGACCTGTCATGGAATCTTGCACCCCATGATAGGGGTACTTCCAGATCAGCAAGCCATCAAACATCAACACCCAAGCACATTGGAGTGGCCATGAACATATAATAATGATCATGTATAAGGCCATCAGGGTCTCGAAAACTTTGCTTCCATGTGAAACATATATGTACATCTATCTTCGTATCGGTATACGTATATTTATCGTAGTGTTTCCCATGGACAAATATATATCATGACCATAGCTACAGAAGAACTGGACAATGTACATAGCTGTGCCTGCCTGCCTACTCCTCCCTGGGGATCCACCGGCTCCACCAGATGCTTTTGCTCTGGCTGGTAAGCTCACCCATGCTCTCGTTGATCGTTCTAACAACTTTTCTTTGCACGCGCAGCATGGACGCGAGCACATTGCGCTGAGCACTGTCTTTCTTCGGTTTGATCTCCTGCACAAGAAAAAAAATAACACAAATGGTCAGTGTTCTCAAGCCAAATCATCTTATGTTTACCCCACTTACATCAAACTGCTTCAACAACTCATATTGTTAATCAGTAATCACTGGCATGTTCTTCTCACTATGTCATACATACCCTGAGGTCTTGAAGCTGTGCTTCTGTGAACCCTCCTGCTGCTTCTGTTCCTGATCTTGCCATGAGGCTGATGACCCATCGAGCTGCCTCACTATAGTCCTTCTGAGTCGCACGAAACAGTTGCAGGCTCAAGTTCTGCATCACTGAGAGGCCGAGGAGCCCTTCACTGTTAAAATACGGATGCGCCAATGCAGCCTTGGCGCTGGTCCTTTGCCGCGCTTTGTACCGGACCATCGACGTCAGGAGTTCCCATCCGATACCACCATCTAAATCCAAGATGTCAAAACCCCTCCGAAGATCTGGAGTAGCTCGTGGTTCTACCAAATTCCTCCAAGCTTCCAAGTCATAGTTACATCTCTTCAGTTGGCGGTTAAATTGTATCAGGCTGCTGTCAGTTCTCAGTGCTGGAAATGCCTGCAAAAGAATGATTTGTTCAAGGTAATTAAAAAGTACAAGAATTCTAACTCTGACTCTATTGGATCTAAGATGAAGTCATGTGATGTATTGAGAGCAAAAGTTATTGTAATATGTTGCCAATGAACTTCCCAGTTGTTTAATGCAACTCCACCCAATCGGGAGTTGAAAATGACAGTTCAAATGTGTTAAATATGGCGCCCCTGTCGTGTGGAGATGCATAAATGCTACCTGGAGCAAAGTGTGGAGATGCAGCTAACAGCACAACACGTTTCACATATGGGGTCTTTTACGGTACAATTTACTAGTCATATGGACTAGTAGTATTTTGGAAAATTTATATGGTAATAAAATCATGACACGGATTTGGGTGGATTTGTTGCCATCTTTACTGCAAATTATGTCACGTCAGAATTTGATAATCCGTTCCTACTTGCCAAGCATGCAAGTGACACGTACTATTTTTTGTCCACTAGATGTTAACCGACTCACCCCTAGCAGGCTAGTAAGTGGACCATATTTTGGGTGCAAGGTTATTTTCTGTGTCGAACATTAGTTCAGCCAATGATGCCCACGTAATCTGCATTACGATTGATTTTTTTTTCACCCATGAATTTACTGGTACTGTAGGCTGCAACTGAAAGTAATCATACCTACTTTGAAAATTCGAGGAAATGTCATGTAATTTAGATTATATTCGAATGAAAAGTACTAAATCCAAAGTGTAATATGCAAGTAAAAAAATTTCGGCAATTTTGGTGGGTAATTTTTTTTCTCAATATGGAATATTTGTTCTTAATTTTCCTAAGAACATATCAACCATGGCGCCGGAGGCGCCGCTACGGAGGCCGCCGGCAAGGAGGACGACATCAGGCAACTCGCACACTGGATCATCGATCGCTGGCGGCCGCACGCGCTCAGCCGCGCACGCCCCTCCTTCGTGCGGCGTCGTCATCCACGACGGCCTGAGCCGCACACCTTCGACTCTAGCTCGAAGGACGTCGGGGACGGTTCAATGTCGCCGCCCCAAGGAGGAGGATGTTGCGGGCTCGCCACAACCTCCGCAGGCAAAGTAAAGGTGGTGGGAGATGGAGGCGGAGGCGCAGGCGACCTTCCGTGGCGGCGACGACCCGGATGACTTCCCGGGGCAACACCTCATCATCGGCCTCTCCGTCGACGAGGACTACCGGCAGATCAAGCTTGACCCGCGGCAGGCGGCGGTGTGCTCCGCCATGGACAACGGCAAGAACTTCGTCGACTTCGCCGGTCCTTCCGAGCCATCGGCGCCAAACGAGGAGGAGGACGACTGGTCCTTTGACGTCTCCGATGACGACGGTGGCGGCAACAACGCGGACAACCTTGACTACAACACCTTCCAGGGGCGCCGCCGCGCCGCTAGTTTATTTTTTAAAATTTTTAGTTTAAATTTGAGTCAGTTTTGTATAAAACTAGTCTAAATTCGTATGAATTTAAGATTTTATTACATACGATTTGGGGGGGGGGGGGGGCTGTCGTTTGGGGGCGCCGGTGTGGGAGCAGCACCCAAATGGAGAATGTTGTGCCGACGCCCTCCATACGGCTGTGTCGGCACCCCTGTCGGCGCCTATTTGGAGGGCATCGGTGGAGATGCTCTTACCACTGCCATTTAGATAGAAATGCATCTTCATTGTAATAGAGTTTTTACCTATTTTAAACTTTGTTTTGCTAATATGAGATTGTCACTCACCCAAACCACTGAATTTATCTATGAAAAAAAATACAGTACATTATTTCATGGAAAAGTTATTATCATTCTTGTTATTTTTTAAACAGAAATGAACAATTTTTTTATAATTGACCAATTTCTCGGTTCAGATTTGGGCACTCCATTTATACTTTCTCCACTCCCATTGGCGGATTTTCTCTATATGAACTGTAATGAGATCCAAATTCTCTAGGCACATGCACGGATTGTTTATAAAGAAATAAAATACAGAAGGTACTAGAAGCTTCCCTAAAAAGAAAATCTATTATAAGAAATGTTAAGCGAAGGAAAGTTTTTCTTTATTAGATGTGCGCCTGCCAAATTAATACTTAGATGGAAAAATACTACTCTTCGAAACGACTAGTATTGATTAAATTGGACCATTGGATCTATTGATTGGATGGCTAATATTTGCTTGTCCCTACCGTAAAAAGCCTCTTCACATATATACTAACAATACACTCGGCATGTAATATAACAGAACTATTTCTGAGGTTATGCAAGTACAGATTAACACGCACTCAAATATGTAATCTCATGTAGCAGTCACAAGGACCAGACAAGCAAATCATTAGTTTCCCTTGCAAGTTAAAGCAGTCACTACAAGCTTGAGCAAGAAATAGAAAGGTGTTTCAACGGGACATGAACAGACTGGACGAGTCTGTCGATAGCAATATAGGTAGAAGGGAGAATAGTAATATGCCTTTCACACCATTGGATAAGTTTCGTGCAGGACAGTTTGAGAATTCGGAGTTCCATAGCACTGTGTCCTAAATTTAGGACCCATGGAACGAAGAGGTTTTCACAGGAGACAGTTCAATTATTGCAGTAATAAGGAAAGGCATACATTAGAATGCAGGAATTTCAAAGTAAAATGTCTATTCCCGCATGAAATCAGGAACCAATAATAGTTTGATGCTACTTTTAGAAGTATAAAAGCTAACCCTACCTTCCTCTGGTTTTACTAAAACAAAAGGACATAAATCTGGCGAACACATAAACACAGATACTGTGATGACATACCATCTGCAAGTATATGATGCCCAAGCTGTATATGTCAAATCTGTCAGGAAGGTTCAGCTGCCAAGGAAAAATGGTTGTATTAGCTGAAGATATTATCTTGATTGGAACAACATTATGACCTGAGAGAAATAACACAGTTCCATCACGGATTCAAGCTTTTAATAAATACCTGCCACAGAACTGGAGATAGAGCAGTTGCAACTGGAGCAGAGGGAGCGGATGGTGTTTGTGTGCTCATGATATATTGCTCTGGAGCAGCATACCTGCAAATTATTGGTAAAGTTTCAAGCAAATCCCTAGCAAGCAGTTATCTTGGAATCTTTTTCCTGGTAATACAGTTCCTAATCATAAAGGCAGCTTGGTTACCTTGGATCCAAAAGAAACTCCTTAGGAATATAGTTGATGCCGACTCGTAAATCAGCTGCTGCTCCAAGATCAATAATTTTGAAAGTACGGGAATCTTCCAGTGGGCAAAAAGCGAAAGATCAGTACCGAAGATTTATTTAATGAAATTGCAAGCAATATATGTGGTGGTTATTACCTTCTGAAAATATCACATTTTGGGGTTTTATGTCCCTGTGCACAATCCCTGTAGAATGAAGCCCATCAAGAGCAAACAAGAGTTGTCTCATCACCGTTTGAACAATCTTATTCTCTCTCGCTATTCCCTTTGGCAAATCTTGAACATTTCCGAGAATCTTAGTCTCAACCTAATCAAGCGCAAACAGATTTGCACTGTCAAAAATGCAGCAATCTCACTTTTTCTATCAAAACTGTCGAGTTAACGGTACATTAGAAAGATTAATCGTCTTCCTACAAATAGGCGAGAAGAATTTTTTCGGGAAGGGGAGTACAACCCTGGCCTCTGCATCAATCGATGCACAGAGCCTTTTACTAAGAAGTTCAGGCTTTTATTAAGGTGAGAAGAATAAATGATTTTCATGTAATGACAAGATAACGTTCACAAGACAAACCTATCAATCTGTTCTCACTAACCATTCCTACATTCTATCTAGCAAAGTGCCTACAGTTTATTCCAACAATGAAATAGCATGCTACAGCTAAGAACTGGTTGGTTAACAGGAGTCAATTTGAAAATGCAACTTGACTGATTAAAAAGGGCCCTTCAAGTCTGATGTGCTTACATTGTAGGGGAACTCCTTACTTTGCATGAGAGCAGAAAGTGTGTCCTCACCTTCATAGCGCCAAATAAGCCAGTATTCATCTCCCTTACCTTTTGCTTTTTTCTAGGAAAACATTACATATTGTGAGTTCAGGAATCAATCAATTAAACAGCTAAGAACTCCAGCACTCAAGCTAGAGCATGTACCTCACGAAAGCCGTAAAGAAAATCCGCGCAGCTGCTAGCACATGCCCTCCTGACACGCTCATTCATCCATATCTCTACTGCGCCATATTCTGTTGCCTTCTTCACCACCACAGCACCTTGCTTCAAGATTGACAAAACAAGTCGTGTGCATTAGTAAGACAGGTTTTGCCCACTTAACTGACACATAAAGTGGATATAAGCTGCACTTCAGAAGCTTTGTTTTGCAAAATTTTGACAGGGTTTTAGACTTTATAGCTGCCCACCTGAAACCATTGATTTCTGCTTCGGCAGCAACTACTCAAATTGATTTATAAATCGGGACAACCAATATTGAATGAGCATGTCACAATGTGCAGAGAGAGACATGTTCAGTTCCTTCAGGAGCAACTTCAGTCCAAATGATAACATTTCAATTTACCCGGTTGCTCCATGTTCTCTACTAAGGCAAGGAGCAACAACCACCAGCTACCCAAATTCTACACACACACACAAAAAAAAAAACTGAAGCGAAACATGCATATGCAAGTACCTCGGCGTTCACCTTCTCCGCTGCTTTGGGGTCAGATAGCGACGCCTTGTACACGACCCCGAACGCGCCCTCCCCAAGCTTCTTCCCGGGCACGAAATCGTCCTGCTCAATCGCACCATATTAGCACGAATCGAATAAGGACGAATGAATCGGAAGCTCAGAACAGTAGAGAGTGTGCTACCTTGCGGAAAGTGGGGCGGTAGAGGCGCTCGGCGAAGGCGAGGACGAACATGTCGAAGAAGCCCGGGGCGACGCCGGGGGTGGCCCAGAGGTAGGACGCGGCGGCGAGCGCGAGCGCGGTTCCGCCCGCGGTGATGGTGAGGCCGTCGTTGTGGGGCAGCGTGCTGCGGTAGATGACGTCGCCGCAGGCCATCACGGTGCAGGGGAGCCCCACGCCCACCGCCTCCACCAGCTGCCGCCCCACCTCGGCCCCGAGCTCCGCCGCCGGCCGGAACGACGCGGCGGAGGTCCCCGCCGGCCGGCGCCGGCGGCGGAGGCGGGTGTCGTGGCCGGGGAGGAAGGATGTGGAGAGGCCAAGGCTGCTGCTCGTCGCCATTTTCTTTTCTTTTTTTGATTTTCCGTGGTTCGAAAATGCGGTTACACTACTTATTCGTGCGCCATTTTTGTTTTTTGAATTATCGTTTGGATAAAATCGAACTTGTGGGAGCAGATGCGTGTGTCACGTGGCGCCTGGCCCACCTGTCACTCGCTGAAGATAGCAGTGGCGCCGCGTGCGGGCTCCATTTGCGGGAATTTGTTTCTTCAGAAAATTACAAGCTAAAATCCACATGTGATTGTAGAAGTAGAGTTGATGATTTTATTTCAAAAAAAAGGAGTTTATGTATTCTTCATGATTAATTTGTTAGTATTACTAATCTTATTACTAATGAGCAGTTTCTCGGTCAACAATATCAGGTTGATTTTGAGTGAATTGTATTTGTGCACAGAATACAAGAATGGAGATGATAATTGTGGCTGTGGGGAGATGGACAAGGAGAGAAGCATCACCTTGAACGAGCTAGTGGCTAGGATTAGCCCTCAGGTTGGTACAATGCCAGGCCGGTAACCATTGTGCGATTGACTCGTCGGGACTACTACTGGTTGAATTTCGTGATCAAAATATCTGGGATGTAAATGGCACGCTACCGGATATAGAAATTACAATGGCTAAAAGAAATTACAATGGCTAAAACAAGTTGAGTTTTCTTTCCAAAAATTCAACCGGACTATTAATAATCAACAACAGTATAAACAATATAAATTAAGAAATATGTACTTTGATCACCTAGCTAAGATTACAGACCAAGGTTTTGATTACCGGTTTGATTTTTGCTCGGAGGGGACTGGAATTGGGGGTAACCATAAGCTGACAACTAACGTTACAGAATTACAGATAAGATTTGAATTTAAATTTTAGAAATATGAACATTCTTGGATACCATTCGCCGCCATACTTGGGTTGGGTCTGTTTCACGATGAGGGGGGAGTGAGACGGAACTGAGCGATTATATAAGATCGATAGAGTTGTAGGGTTGGATGGACGCCTAGGCTAAACCAGAAGCCAAGCTGGCTGAGAACCTGTAATCGTGTTAATTCAACCGGTAACCAAATTTCTGCTACAAACACTAGCAAGACGCGTCGTGATCCTCACCGATCTATCACTAGAGCTGGACAAAACTTTTAATAGTAAAGTTTTTTTTTTGAACACTAGTCGGGGTCGACGACCCCAGCGGAGCAATCCATTAAAACACAGGTGGCAGGTACATTTTACAGTAAGGCCCCTTATCATCACTCGTCCTAAAGAACCAACTATTTGAAGATAAGGCCTCACACTTTACAAAAAGCACCCTAGAAGTGAACAAGAGAAAGCAATCAAGGACCTCAGTGCCTCTGCCACCACACGTCGGCGAGCACCAGGCGTCTCCGCCGAGCTCAGAGAGCAGCACGCTCGAAAGCTCTACTCCGGCGAGAAGATCCAACCGCTGGCAACCAGAAGACGACCGGGGACGCACCACTTTGCCTTCTAACGGCGTCGAGCTCCAGCTGATGAACCAGAAGGCCTCCAAACTGGAGGTTGAAGAAGGGTCACCTTGTTGACCGAAGATCATGGCGATGAGCTTAGTCGCCATGTGTTGCGCTCGAGGAAGAACAGCTGCTCCAGAACGCCTCTCAGATCCCGATGCATCACCCCTCTTTCCGTCACCGTGACGGCCAGAATGGGCAAGACCACCAGTACAGAGAGCACCACCAGCCTTAGCCCTGAAATCACCTCCAATAGAACTTGCTTCGGCCACCATGGACGTAGCAGAATGAATAGAGAGGAAAATCCCAAGGCAAGCCTCAATTTTATTGGAAAGAAAAGAGGGAGGAAGATAGGGAGCGGCAGCAGACGAGTCAAACCGTCGCCATGGATTTGGCATATCAGCGAAGGCATGAGCACCCTCCACGAATTTCCTGCAACTCCAAGCCTCGTCGCCATCAACATGATCCAGAGGCAAAGAATTAGAGGAAACAAAGGAGGAGCCGGATCCATCCGCTACTTTATTAGCCATGAAGGAGAAAAGCCTAGAAACTACAAGAAGAAGAAGTCAGACCTCCCACCCACCCGCCGCCGGCCACCATGGCCGCCGACGACGGGAAGGGCGAGCGGCCGGCACGGAGATTAGGGGAGAAGTTGTTCCACTCAGGGTAAATCGCCACCAGGGCAGATGATTGATTATTTGGTGGTGGGGAACGATAAAGAAGAAAGCTAGGGGCAATAGTAAAGTTTGTTATAGTAGAACATGTGAAAACATGCTCTAATTTTTTTTAGTAAAAAGCATTGAATTTCTGATAGAGAGAAGTCATGATTTCAAGTTCTTTCTTACTTAGAGCATCCCCACTCGTCTCCCCGACTAGGCCCCTGAGCGACGTTTTTCCAATCCGGACGGCGTTATTCGGCCCAGTCGTGCCCCCGGTTCCTCGATTTTGTCCAGATTTGGGCCTAAATTCATCCGGCGATCCCACGCCATCCCCGGCCCCCCGGGGAGCGGTCGAGGACTCCGGACGAAACGAAAGTGCGCGAAACGTCGAGGAAACTTCCCGCGCGTCTGGTGGCCCCAACTTGTCGGCGAGAGACACCGATCGTCGTCCTCATCGCATCGTCTTCCGCGCGCTGTAAAGCTCGCCGCCGGTCAGTATTCGCCGGCCGCGTAGCTTCCACGCGGCGAGTTAATGCCGTCGCCTCGGTATCACGCGCGCCTACCTCTATTTATCGCCGAAGTACCGCGTCTGCCCCGCATTCACCTCGCTCGCCTTCCACCAAATCTTCCCCGAACTCGAAAGAGCTAGCAATGGCGAACGACGGTGCGGCCAACAACGGCTTCGGCCGCCGCTCTCTCCACCAATGGGAGGGATGTCTCCTCCACGCGGCGGGATACCCGGCGCCGCCGGACTTCCGCGCGCCGGGGGATGGAGGCTGAGCGCAGGCGGCGTGCCGATCCCGCCGCCGCCAACGGGTGGGGCCTCACTCGAAGCGGCGATCGACGAGGTGCTCGTCACTCTCAGTGACGAGCAGCGCGTGGATCCGCATTTCTTCCTCGACAACCACGAAGCGTGGATCGCATTCTTCCGGCGAAGGTATGACCACGAACTCGCGTCGTACGACGGGCCTCTGATAACGCGTGAAGCACACGTCCGTTGGGAACCCCAAGAGGAAGGTGTGATGCGCACAGCAACAAGTTTTCCCTGAGAAAGAAACCGAGGTTATCGAACCAGTAGGAGCCAAGAAGCACATGAAGGTTGTTGGTGGAGCAGTGTAGTGCGGCGCAACACCAGTGAAACCGGCGCCAACGTGGAACCTGCACAACACAATCAAGATACTTTGCCCCAACGTAACAGTGAGGTTGTCAATCTCACCGGCTTGCTGAAAACAAAGGATTAAGCGTATCGAGTGGAAGATGGTGTTTATTTGCAAAGAACAGTAAAGAACAATGATTGCAGTAGATTATATTCAGATGTAAAAGAATGGACCGGGGTCCACAGTTCACTAGTGGTGTCTCTCCAATAAGATAACTAGCATGCTGGGTGAACAAATTAGAGGTGGGCAATTGACAAATAAAGATTCAATACATATCAATGATGATTACTATGAGATTTAATCAGGGCATTACGACAAAGTACATAGACCGCTATCCAACATGCATCTATGCCTAAATAATCCACCTTCGGGTTAGCATCCGCACCCCCTCCAGTATTAAGTTGTAAACAACAGATAATTGCATCAAGTATGGTGCGTAATGTAATCAACACAAATATCCTTAGACAAAGCATCGATGTTTTATCCCTAGCAGCAACATGATACGTCTCCGACGTATCAATAATTTCTTATGTTCAATGCCACATTATTGATGATATCTACATGTTTTATGCACACTTTATGTCATATTCGTGCATTTTCTGGAACTAACCTATTAACAAGATGCCGAAGTGCCAGTTCCTGTTTTCTGCTGTTTTTGGTTCCAGAAATCCTAGTAAGGAAATATTCTCGGAATCGGACGAAATCAATGCCCAGCATCCTATTTTTGGACGAAGCTTCCAGAACACCCGAGAGCCGCCAGAGAGAAGCCCTGGGGGCCCCACACAACACCCTGGCGCGGCCAGAGGGGGGCCGCGCCGCCTTAGTGTGTGGGCCCACCAGGCCCCCTCCGAGGCTCCCCTTTCGCCTATAAGAAGCCCCTGACCTAAAACCCCGATAGGAATAAGCCACGGTACGAGAAAAGTTCCAGAGCCGCCGCCATCGCGAAGCCAAGATCTGGGGGACAGGAGTCTCTGTTCCGGCACGCCGCCGGGACGGGGAAGTGCCCCCAGAAGGCTTCTCCATCAACACCACCGCCATCTTCATCACCGCTGCCGTCTCCCATGAGGAGGGAGTAGTTCTCCATCGAGGCTCGGGGCTGTACCGGTAGCTATGTGGTTCATCTCTCTCCTATGTACTTCAATACAATAATCTCATGAGCTGCCTTACATGATTGAGATTCATATGATGATGCTTGTAATCTAGATGTCATTATGCTAGTCAAGTGGGTTTTACTTATGTGATCTCCGGAGACTCCTTGTCCCACGTGTGTAAAGGTGACAGTGTGTGCACCGTGTGGGTCTCTTAGGCTATATTTTACAGAATACTTATTCACTGTTATGAATGGCATAGTGAAGTGCTTATTTATATCCCTTTATGATTGCAATGTGTTTTGTATCACAATTTATCCATGTGCTATTCTAGTGATGTTATTAAAGTAGTTTTATTCCTCCTGCACGGTGTAATGGTGACGAGTGTGTGCATCCGTGTTAGTACTTGGCGTAGGCTATGATTATGATCTCTTGTAGATTATGAAGTTAACTATTGCTATGATGGTATTGATGTGATCTATTCCTCCTACATGGTGTGAAGGTGACAAGTGTGCATGCTATGTTAGTACTTGGTTTAGTCGTGTCGATCTTTCATGCACTCTAAGGTTATTTAAATATGAACATTGAATTGTGGAGCTTGTTAACTCCGGCATTGAGGGTTCGTGTAATCCTACGCAATGTGTTCATCATCCAACAAGAGAGTGTAGAGTATGCATCTATCTATTCTGTTATGTGATTAAAGTTGAGAGTGTCCACTAGTGAAAGTCTAATCCCTAGGCCTTGTTCCTAAATACTGCTATCGCTGCTTGTTTACTGTTTTACTGCGTTACTACTGCTTGTTTACTTCCTACAATATTACTACCATCAACTGCACGCCAATAAGCTATTTTCTGGCGCCGTACTACTGCTCATATTCATTCATACCACTTGTATTTCACTATCTCTTCGCCGAACTAGTGCACCTATTAGGTGTGTTGGGGACACAAGAGACTTCTTGCTTTGTGGTTGCAGGGTTGCATGAGAGGGATATCTTTGACCTCTTCCTCCCCGAGTTCGATAAACCTTGGGTGATCCACTTAAGGGAAAACTTGCTGCTGTTCTACAAACCTCTGCTCTTGGAGGCCCAACACTGTCTACAAGAATAGAAGCACCCGTAGACATCAAGCTATTTTCTGGCGCCGTTGCCCGGGAGGAAAGGTAAAAGGTACTCACACTCCGGATCTCGGCTACTAAGCTATTTTCCGGCGCCGTTGTAAGTACTCGAAGCTATTTCCTTTAGACTCTGCAATTGCATCTTTTTGTTTCTTGTTTACACTAGTTAGGCATAATGGAAAACAACAAAAATATGAGAGATCTTTATGAACTTTATCTTGAATTAGGACATGATGTGTTTGAAGAAAGAATTAAGAAACCCATGGAACTTTATATGCATGCTAATGGGAATGTTATTACTATGAATGCTTTGAACACCATTGTTGCTAATGCTATGGAAAATTCTAAGCTTGGGGAAGCTGGTTTTGATGAGCATGATATTTTTAGTCCCCCAAGCATTGAGGAGAAAATTTACTTTGATGATACTTTGTCTCCCATTTATGATGATTATAATGATAGTAGTCTTTTGTTACTTTTACCACCTGTTATGGAGGATAAATTTGATTATGATTACAATATACCTCCTATGTTTGATAGCTACTTTGTTGAATTTGCTCCCACTACAATTAATAAGAATGACTATGCTTATGTTGGGAGTAGTAATTATTTTATGCATGAGACTCATGATAAGAATGCTTTAAGTGATAGTTATATTGTTGAGTTTGCTCATGATGCTACTCGAAAGTTATTATGAGAGAGGAAAATATGGTTATAGAAATTTTCATGTTACTAAAATGCCTCTCTATGTGCTGAATTTTTTTAAGCTACACTTGTTTTATCTTTCTATGCTTGTTGCATTATGCTTCTTGAACTTGTTTATTTACAAGATTCCTTTTCATAGGAAGCATGTTAGGCTTAAATTTGTTTTGAACTTGCCTCTTGATGCTCTCTTTTGCTTCAAATATTATTTCTTGCGAGTGCATCATTAAAACTGCTGAGCCCATCTTGATGGCTATAAAGAAAGAACTTCTTGGGAGATAACCCATGTGTTTATTTTACTACAGCAATTTTTGTTTTGTTGAGTCTTGGAAGTTGTTTACTACTGTAGCAACCTCTCATTATCATGTTTTTGTGCCAAGTAAAGTTTCTATGCTAAAGTTGATGTTATATTTGGGATCGCTGCGCAGAAACAGCATTGCTGTCTCGTCACGAATTCTGGCATAAGTCTCTGTAAAAAATTCGCAAAAATCTGCAAAATTACGAGCGTGATCCTCAGATATGTACGCAACTTTCATTAGTTTTGAGTTTTTCCATTTGAGCAAGTTAAGTGCCCCTTTCAGGTTCGTCTTTACGGACTGTTCTGTTTTTGACAGATTCTGCCTTTTATTTCGCATTGCCGCTTTTGTTAAGTTGAATGAGTTTCTTTGTTCCATTAACTTTCAGTAGCTTTGTGCAATGTCCAGAAGTGTTAAGAATGATTGCGTCACCTCTGAACATGTGAATTTTGATTATGCACTAACCCTCTAATGAGTTTGCTTGAAGTTTGGTGTGGCAGAAGTTTTCAAGGGTCAATAGAAGAGGGTGATATACTATGATCAAGAAGAGTGAAAGGTCTAAGCTTGGGGATGCCCCGGTGGTTCACCCCTGCATATTTCAAGAAGACTCGAGCATCTAAGCTTGGGGATGCCCAAGGCATCCCCTTCTTCATCGACAAAGTATCGAGTTCCTTCTCTTGAAACTATATTTTTATTCGGTCACATCTTATGTACTTTACTTGGAGCGTCTGTTTGTTTTTGTTTTTGTTTTGTTTGAATAAGTTCATCCTTGTGTGGGAGAGAGACACGCTCCGCTGGTTCATATGAACACATGTGTTCTTAGCTTTTAATGTTCAAGGGCGAAAGTTGATCGCTTCATTTGTTGTTATATGGTTGGAAACAGAAAATGGTACATGTAGTAATTCTAAAATGTCTTGGATAATGTGATACTTGGCAATTGTTGTGCTCATGTTTAAGCTCTTGCATCATATACTTTGCACCCATTAATGAAGAAATACATAGAGCTTGCTAAAATTTGGTTTGCATAATTGGTCTCTCTAAGGTCTAGAAAATTTCTACTATTGAGTTTGAACAACAAGGAAGACGGTGTAGAGTCTTATAATGTTTACAATATGTCTTTTATGTGAGTTTTGCTGCACCGGTTCATCCTTGTGTTTGTTTCAAATAACCTTGCTAGCCTAAACCTTGTATCGAGAGGGAATACTTCTCATGCATCCAAATCCTTGAGCCAACCACTATGCCATTTGTGTCCACCATACCTACCTACTACATGGTATTTCTCCGCCATTCCAAAGTAAATTGCTTGAGTGCTACCTTTAAAATTCCATCATTCACCTTTGCAATATATAGCTCATGGGACAAAATAGCCTTAAAAACTATCGTAGTATTGAATATGTACTTATGCACTTTATCTCTTATTAAGTTGCTTGTTGTGCGATAACCATGCTTCGGGGACGCCATCAACTACTCTTTGTTGAATATCATGTGAGTTGCTATGCATGTCCGTCTTGTCGGAAGTAAGAGAGATCTACCACCTTAATGGTTGGAGCATGCATATTGTTAGAGAAGAACATTGGGCTGCTAACTAAAGCCATGAATCATGGTGGAAGTTTCAGTTTTGGACATATATCCTCAATCTCATATGAGAACACTAATTGTTGCCACATGCTTATGCATTAAAGAGGAGTCCATTATCTCGTTGTCCATGTTGTCCCGGTATGGATGTCTAAGTTGAGAATAATCAAAAGCGAGAAATCCAAAATGCGAGCTTTCTCCTTAGACCTTTGTACAGGCGGCATGGAGGTACCCCTTTGTGACACTTGGTTAAAACATGTGTATTGCGATGATCCGGTAGTCCAAGTTGATTAGAACAAGGTGCGGGCACTATTAGTATATACTATGCATGAGGCTTGCAACTTGTAAGATATAATTTACATAACTCATATGCTTTATTACTACCGTTGACAAAATTGTTTCATGTTTTCAAAATAAAAGCTCTAGCACAAATATAGCAATCGATGCTTTCCTCTTTGAAGGACCTTTCTTTTACTTTTATGTTGAGTCAGTTCACCTATCTCTCTCCACCTCAAGAAGCAAACACTTGTGTGAACTGTGCATTGATTCCTACATACTTGCATATTGCACTTATTATATTACTTTACATTGACACTATCCATGAGATATACATGTTATAAGTTGAAAGCAACCGCTGAAACTTAATCTTCCTTTGTGTTGCTTCAATACCTTTACTTTGATTTATTGCTTTATGAGTTAACTCTTATGCAAGACTTATTGATGCTTGTCTTGAAGTACTATTCATGAAAAGTCTTTGCTTTATGATTCATTTGTTTACTCATGTCATTACCATTGTTTTGATCGCTGCAGTCATTACATATGTTTACAATATGATCAAGTTTATGACGGCATGTCACTTCAGAAATTATCTTTGTTATCGTTTTACTCGCTCGGGACGAGCGGAACTAAGCTTGGGGATGCCGATACGTCTCCGACGTATCGATAATTTCTTATGTTCCATGCCACATTATTGATGATATCTACATGTTTCATGCACACTTTATGTCATATTCGTGCATTTTCCGGAACTAACCTATTAACAAGATGCCGAAGTGCCGGTTCTCGTTTTCTGCTGTTTTTGGTTCCGTAAATCCTAGTAAGGAAATATTCTCGGAATCGGACGAAATCAATGCCCAGCATCCTATTTTTGGACGAAGCTTCCAGAACACCCGAGAGCCGCCAGAGAGAAGCCCTGGGGGCCCCACACAACACCCTGGCGCGGACAGAGGGGGGGCCGCACCGCCTTAGTGTGTGGGCCCACCAGGCCACCTCCGAGGCTCCCCTTTCGCCTATAAGAAGCCCCTGACCTAAAACCCCGATAGGAATAAGCCACGGTACGAGAAAAGTTCCAGAGCCGCCGCCATCGCGAAGCCAAGATCTGGGGGACAGGAGTCTCTGTTCCGGCACGCCGCCGGGACGGGGAAGTGCCCCCGGAAGGCTTCTCCATCAACACCACCGCCATCTTCATCACCGCTGCTGTCTCCCATGAGGAGGGAGTAGTTCTCCATCGAGGCTCGGGGCTGTACCGGTAGCTATGTGGTTCATCTCTCTCCTATGTACTTCAATACAATAATCTCATGAGCTGCCTTACATGATTGAGATTCATATGATGATGCTTGTAATCTAGATGTCATTATGCTAGTCAAGTGGGTTTTACTTATGTGATCTCCGGAGACTCCTTGTCCCACGTGTGTAAAGGTGACAAGTGTGTGCACCGTGTGGGTCTCTTAGGCTATATTTTACGGAATACTTATTCACTGTTATGAATGGCATAGTGAAGTGCTTATTTATATCCCTTTATGATTGCAATGTGTTTTGTATCACAATTTATCCATGTGCTACTCTAGTGATGTTATTAAAGTAGTTTTATTCCTCCCGCACGGTGTAATGGTGACGAGTGTGTGCATCCGTGTTAGTACTTGGCGTAGGCTATGATTATGATCTCTTGTAGATTATGAAGTTAACTATTGCTATGATGGTATTGATGTGATCTATTCCTCCTACATGGTGTGAAGGTGACAGTGTGCATGCTATGTTAGTACTTGGTTTAGTCGTGTCGATCTTTCATGCACTCTAAGGTTATTTAAATATGAACATTGAATTGTGGAGCTTGTTAACTCCGGCATTGAGGGTTCGTGTAATCCTACGCAATGTGTTCATCATCCAACAAGAGAGTGTAGAGTATGCATCTATCTATTCTGTTATGTGATCAAAGTTGAGAGTGTCCACTAGTGAAAGTCTAATCCCTAGGCCTTGTTCCTAAATACTACTATCGCTGCTTGTTTACTGTTTTATTGCGTTACTACTGCTTGTTTACTTCCTACAATATTACTACCATCAACTGCACGCCAATAAGCTATTTTCACGGCGCCGTACTACTCGCTCATATTCATTCATACCACTTGTATTTCACTATCTCTTCGCCGAACTAGTGCACCTATTAGGTGTGTTGGGGACACAAGAGACTTCTTGCTTTGTGGTTGCGGGGTTGCATGAGAGGGATATCTTTGACCTCTTCCTCCCCGAGTTCGATAAACCTTGGGTGATCCACTTAAGGGAAAACTTGCTGCTGTTCTACAAACCTCTCGCTCTTGGAGGCCCAACACTTGTCTACAAGAATAGAAGCACCCGTAGACATCAAGCTATTTTCTGGCGCCGTTGCCCGGGAGGAAAGGTAAAAGGTACTCACACTCCGGATCTCGGCTACTAAGCTATTTTCCGGCGCCGTTGTAAGTACTCGAAGCTATTTCCTTTAGACTCTGCAATTGCATCTTTTTGTTTCTTGTTTACACTAGTTAGGCATAATGGAAAACAACAAAAATATGAGAGATCTTTATGAACTTTATCTTGAATTAGGACATGATGTGTTTGAAGAAAGAATTAAGAAACCCATGGAACTTTATATGCATGCTAATGGGAATGTTATTACTATGAATGCTTTGAACACCATTGTTGCTAATGCTATGGAAAATTCTAAGCTTGGGGAAGCTGGTTTTGATGAGCATGATATTTTTAGTCCCCCAAGCATTGAGGAGAAAATTTACTTTGATGATACTTTGTCTCCCATTTATGATGATTATAATGATAGTAGTCTTTTGTTACTTTTACCACCTGTTATGGAGGATAAATTTGATTATGATTACAATATACCTCCTATGTTTGATAGCTACTTTGTTGAATTTGCTCCCACTACAATTAATAAGAATGACTATGCTTATGTTGGGAGTAGTAATTATTTTATGCATGAGACTCATGATAAGAATGCTTTAAGTGATAGTTATATTGTTGAGTTTGCTCATGATGCTACTGAAAGTTATTATGAGAGAGGAAAATATGGTTATAGAAATTTTCATGTTACTAAAATGCCTCTCTATGTGCTGAAATTTTTTAAGCTACACTTGTTTTATCTTTCTATGCTTGTTGCATTATGCTTCTTGAACTTGTTTATTTACAAGATTCCTTTTCATAGTAAGCATTTTCGGCTTAAATTTGTTTTGAACTTGCCTCTTGATGCTCTCTTTTGCTTCAAATATTATTTCTTGCGAGTGCATCATTAAAACTGCTGTGCCCATCTTGATGGCTATAAAGAAAGAACTTCTTGGGAGATAACCCATGTGTTTATTTTACTACAGCAATTTTTGTTTTGTTGAGTCTTGGAAGTTGTTTACTACTGTAGCAACCTCTCATTATCATGTTTTTGTGCCAAGTAAAGTTTCTATGCTAAAGTTGATGTTATATTTGGGATCGCTGCGCAGAAACAGCATTGCTGTCTGTCACGAATTCTGGCATAAGTCTCTGTAAAAAATTCGAAAAAATCTGCAAAATTACGAGCGTGATCCTCAGATATGTACGCAACTTTCATTAGTTTTGAGTTTTTCCATTTGAGCAAGTTAAGTGCCCCTTTCAGGTTCGTCTTTACGGACTGTTCTGTTTTTGATAGATTCTGCCTTTTATTTCGCATTGCCGCTTTTGTTAAGTTGAATGAGTTTCTTTGTTCCATTAACTTTCAGTAGCTTTGTGCAATGTCCAGAAGTGTTAAGAATGATTGCGTCACCTCTGAACATGTGAATTTTGATTATGCACTAACCCTCTAATGAGTTTGCTTGAAGTTTGGTGTGGCAGAAGTTTTCAAGGGTCAATAGAAGAGGGTGATATACTATGATCAAGAAGAGTGAAAGGTCTAAGCTTGGGGATGCCCCGGTGGTTCACCCCTGCATATTTCAAGAAGACTCGAGCATCTAAGCTTGGGGATGCCCAAGGCATCCCCTTCTTCATCGACAAAGTATCAGGTTCCTTCTCTTGAAACTATATTTTTATTCGGTCACATCTTATGTACTTTACTTGGAGCGTCTGTTTGTTTTTGTTTTTGTTTTGTTTGAATAAGTTCATCCTTGTGTGGGAGAGAGACACGCTCCGCTGGTTCATATGAACACATGTGTTCTTAGCTTTTAATGTTCAAGGGCGAAAGTTGATCGCTTCATTTGTTGTTATATGGTTGGAAACGAGAAAATGGTACATGTAGTAATTCTAAAATGTCTTGGATAATGTGATACTTGGCAATTGTTGTGCTCATGTTTAAGCTCTTGCATCATATACTTTGCACCCATTAATGAAGAAATACATAGAGCTTGCTAAAATTTGGTTTGCATAATTGGTCTCTCTAAGGTCTAGATAATTTCTACTATTGAGTTTGAACAACAAGGAAGACGGTGTAGAGTCTTATAATGTTTACAATATGTCTTTTATGTGAGTTTTGCTGCACCGGTTCATCCTTGTGTTTGTTTCAAATAACCTTGCTAGCCTAAACCTTGTATCGAGAGGGAATACTTCTCATGCATCCAAATCCTTGAGCCAACCACTATGCCATTTGTGTCCACCATACCTACTGATACGCGTAGATGCACACGTCCGTTGGGAACCCCAAGTGGAAGGTATGATGCGTATAGAAGCAAGTTTCCCTCAGTATGAAACCAAGGTTTAATCGAACCAGTAGGAGCCAAGAAGCACGTTGAAGGTTGATGGTGGCGAAATGTGATGCGGCGCAACAACAGGGATTCCGGCGCCAACGTGGAATCTGCACAACAAAACCAAAGTACTTTGCCCCAACGAAACGAGTGAGGTTGTCAATCTCACCGGCTTGCTGTAACAAAGGATTAAACGTATCGAGTGGAAGATGTTTGCAAAGAAAACAGTAAAACACAATTGCGATAGATTGTATGCTATGTAAAGAATAGGACCGGGGTCCACAGTTCACTAGAGGTGTCTCTCCCATAAGATAAAAGCATGTTGGGTGAACAAATTATAGTCGGGCAATTGACAAATAGAGAAAGGCATAACAATGCATATACATGATATGATAAATATAGTGAGATTTAATTGGGCATTACGACAAAGTACATAGACCGCCATCCAACTGCATCTATGCCTAAAAAGTCCACCTTCGAGTTATCATCCGAACCCCATTCAATATTAAGTTGCTAAGCAACGGACAATTGCATTAAGTATGGTGCGTAATGTAATCAACAACTACATCCTTAGACATAGCATCAATGTTTTATCCCTAGTGGCAACAAGCACAACACAACCTTAGAACTTTCGTCACCTGTCCCGGTGTCAATGCAGGCATGAACCCACTATCGAGCATAAATACTCCCTCTTGGAGTTAAGAGTAAAAACTTGGCCGAGCCTCTACTAATAACGGAGAGCATGCAAGATCATAAAAAACACATAAACAATAGATTGATAATCACCATAACATAGTATTCTCTATCCATCGGATCCCGACAAACACAACATATAGAATTATAGATAGATGATCTTGATCATGTTAGGCAGCTCACAAGATCCAACAATGAAGCACAACAAGGAGAAGACGACCATCTAGCTACTGCTATGGACCCATAGTCCAGGGGTGAACTACTCACTCATCACTCCGGAGGCGATCATGGCGATGAAGAGTCCTCCGGGAGATGAATCCCCTCTCCGGCAGGTGCCGGAGGCGATCTCCTGAATCCTCCGAGATGGGATTCGCGGCGGCGGCGTCTCCGGAAGGTTTTCCGTATCGTGGCTCTCGGCATCGGGGTTTTCGCGACGGGGGCTTTAAGTAGGCGGAAGGGCAACGTGGGGGCCACACGAGGGCCCCACACCATAGGTCGGCGTGGCCGGGGCCTGGGCCGCGCCGCCCTATGGTGACGGCGCCTCGTGGCCCCACTTCCTTCCCTCTTCGGTCTTCTGGAAGCTCCGTGCAAAAATAGGACCCTGGGCGAAGATTTCGTCCAATTTCGAGAATATTTCCTTACTAGGATTTCTGAAACCAAAAACAGCAGAAAACAGCAATTGGCTCTTCGGCATCTCGTTAATAGGTTAGTTCCAGAAAATGCACAAATATGACATAAAGTGTGCATAAAACATGTAGGTATCATCAATAAAGTAGCATGGAACATAAGAAATTATCGATACGTTGGAGACGTATCAGCATCCCCAAGCTTAGTTCCTGCTCGTCCCGAGCGAGTAAAACGATAACAAAGATAATTTCGAAGTGACATGCCATCATAATCTTGATCATACTATTTGTAAACATATGTATTGAATGCAGCGATCAAAACAAAGGTAATGACATGAGTAAACAACTGAGTCATATAGCAAAGACTTTTCATGAATAGTACTTCAAGACAAGCATCAATAAGTCTTGCATAAGAGTTAACTCATAAAGCAATAAATCAAAGTAAAGGTGTTGAAGCAACACAAAGGAAGAATAAGTTTCAGCGGTTGCTTTCAACTTGTAACATGTATATCTCATGGATATTGTCAGCATAAAGTAATATAACAAGTGCAATATGCAAGTATGTAGGAATCAATGCACAGTTCACACAAGTGTTTGCTTCTTAAGGTGGAGAGAGATAGGTAAACTGACTCAACAATAAAAGTAAAAGAATGGTCCTTCAAAGAGGAAAGCATCGATTGCTGTATTTGTGCTAGAGCTTTTATTTTTAAAACATGAAACAATTTTGTCAACGGTAGTAATAAAGCATATGAGTTATGTAAATTATATCTTACAAGTTGCAAGCCTCATGCATAGTATACTAATAGTGTCCGCACCTCGTCCTACTTAGCTTGGACTACCGGATCTTCGCATGCCATGTTTCAACCAAGTGTCACAAAGGGGTACCTCCATGCCGCCTGTACAAAGGTCTAAGGAGAAAGCTCGCATTTCGGATTTCTTGCTTTTGATTATTCTCAACTTAGACATCCATACCGGGACAACATGGACAACAGATAATGGACTCCTCTTAAATGCACAAGCATGTAGCAATGATTATTATTCTCATATGAGATTGAGGATATATGTCCAACACTGAAACTTCAACCATGGTTCATGGCTTTAGTTAGCGGCCCAATGTTCTTCTCTAACAATTTTGCATGCTCCAACCACTAAAATGATAGATCCTTCAGACAAGACGGACATGCATAGCAACTCACATGATATTCAACAATAGTTGATGGCGTTCCCAGAAGCATGGTTATCGCACAACAAGCAACTTAATAAAATATAAAGTGCATAAGTACATATTCAATACTACGATAGTTTTTAAGGCTATTTTGTCCCATGAGCTATATATTGCAAAGGTGAATGATGGAATTTTTAAAGGTAGCACTCAAGCAATTTACTTTGGAATGGCGGAGAAATACCATGTAGTAGGTAGGTATGGTGGACACAAATGGCATAGTAGTTGGCTCAAGGATTTTGGATGCATGAGAAGTATTCCCTCTCAATACAAGGTTTAGGCTAGCAAGGTTATTTGAAGCAAACTCAAGGATGAACAGGTGCAGCAAGACTCACATAAAAGACATATTGTAAACATTATAAGACTCTACACCGTCTTCCTTGTTGTTCAAAACTCAATACTAGATATTATCTAGACCTTAGAGAGACCAAATATGCAAATCAAATTTTAGCAAGCTCTATGTATTTCTTCATTAATAGGTGCAAAGCATATGATGCAAGAGCTTAAACATGAGCACAACAATTGTCAAGTATCACATTATCCAAGACATTTTAGAATTACTACATGTAGCATTTTCCAATTCCAACCATATAACAATTTAACGAAGAAGAAACTTCGCCTTGAACATTATGAGTAAAGCCTAAGGACACATGTGTCCATATGCAACAGCGGAGCGTGTCTCTCTCCCACAAAGTGAATGCTAGGATCCATCTTATTCAAACAAAACAAAAACAAAAACAAACCGACGCTCCAAGTAAAGAACACAAGATGTGACTGAATAAAAATATAGTTTCGGGGAGGAACCTGATGATGTTGTCGATGAAGAAGGGGATGCCTTGGGCATCCCCAAGCTTAGACGCTTGAGTCTTCTTAAACTATGCAGGGGTGAACCACGGGGGCATCCCCAAGCTTAGAGCTTTCACTCCTCTTGATCATAGTATATCATTCTCCTCTCTTGACCCTTGAAAACTTCCTTCACACCAAACTTCAAGCAAACTCATTAGAGGGTTAGTGCACAATTAATAATTCACACATTCAGAGGTGACACAATCATTATTTTCACTTCTGGACATTGCATAATGCTACTGGACATTAATGGATCAAAGAAATAAATCCAACATGGCAAAAGAGGCAATGCGAAATAAAAGGCAGAATCTGTCAAAAACAGAACAGTCCGTAAAGACGAATTTAAAGCTGGCACCAGACTTGCTCAAATGGAAAAACTCAAAACTAATGAAAGTTGCGTACATATCTGAGGATCACGCTCGTAAATTGGCAGATTTTTTCGAATTTTCTACAGAGAACTGTGCCCAGATTCGTGACAGACAGCAATGCTGTTTCTGCGCAGCGATCCCAAATATAACATCAACTTTGACATAGAAACTTTACTTGGCACAAAAACATGATAAGGAGAGGTTGCTACAGTAGTAAACAACTTCCAAGACTCAAATATAAAACAAAGTACTGTAGTAAAAAAAACACATGGGTTATCTCCCAAGAAGTTCTTTCTTTATAGCCATTAAAAGATGGGCTCAGCAATTTTAATGATGCACTCGCAATAAATAAGAGTTGAAGCAAAAGAGAGCTTCAAGAAGCAAATTCAAAACACATTTAAGCCTAACCGACTTCCTATGAAAAGGAATCTTGTACACAAATAAATTCATGAAGAACAAAGTGACAAGCATAGAAAGATAAAACACGAGTAATTTCAAGATTCTCAACATAAAGAGGGGAAACTTAATATTATTAAGATGCATATAACCATGTTTCCCTCTCTCATAATAACTTTCAGTAGCATCATGAACAAACTCAACAATATAACTATCACATACAACATTCTTGTCATGAGATACATGCATAAAATTATTACTCTCCACATAAGCATAATCAATTTTATTAGTTGTAGTGGGAGCAAATTCAATAAAATAGCTATCATTATTATTCTCATCACCATAATCATCATACATAGGAGGCATATTGTAATCATAATTAATTTTCTCCTCAATTGTAGGTGGACTGAAAATATCATATTCATCATTGCAAGCATCATATATAGGAGGTAAAGTATCATCAAAGTAAATTTTCTCCTCTATGCTTGGGGGACTAAAAATATCACAACCAGCTTCCCCAAGCTTAAACTCTTCCATAGCTTTAGCAATAATGGTGTTCAAAGAGTTCATGCTAATAACATTGCTACAACTATTTTGCAAACAAAGTTCCATGGGTTTTTTAATTTTCTCTTCAAACACATCATGTCCTAACTCAAGATAAATACTATAAAGATCTCTAATTTTCTTGTTGTTTTCCATTAAGCCTAACTAGTGAAAATAAAAACAAGTACAGGACTAGACATGATAACAAAATAAATTAAATGCAAGTAACTAATTTTTTTTTGTGTTTTTGATATGGAGAGCAAGACAGTAAATAAAGTAAAACTAGCAACTATTTTTTTTGTGTTTTGTTTAGGTGCAGCAAACAAAGTAATAAATAAAATAAAGCAAGACAAAAACAAAGTAAAGAGATTGAGAAGTGGAGACTCCCCTTGCAGCGTGTCTTGATCTCCCCGGCAACGGCGCCGTAAATTTAGCTTGATACGCGTAGATGCACACGTTCGTTGGGAACCCCAAGTGGAAGGTATGATGCGTATAGAAGCAAGTTTCCCTCGGTATGAAACCAAGGTTTAATCGAACCAGTAGGAGCCAAGAAGCACGTTGAAGGTTGATGGTGGCGAAATGTGATGCGGCGCAACAACAGGGATTCCGGCGCCAACGTGGAATCTGCACAACAAAACCAAAGTACTTTGCCCCAACGAAACGAGTGAGGTTGTCAATCTCACCGGCTTGCTGTAACAAAGGATTAAACGTATCGAGTGGAAGATGTTTGCAAAGAAAACAAGTAAAACACAATTGCGATAGATTGTATGCTATGTAAAGAATAGGACCGGGGTCCACAGTTCACTAGAGGTGTCTCTCCCATAAGATAAAAGCATGTTGGATGAACAAATTACAGTCGGGCAATTGACAAATAGAGAAAGGCATAACAATGCATATACATGATATGATAAATATAGTGAGATTTAATTGGGCATTACGACAAAGTACATAGACCGCGCCAACTGCATCTATGCCTAAAAAGTCCACCTTCAGGTTATCATCCGAACCACATTCAGTATTAAGTTGCTAAGCAACAGACAATTGCATTAAGTATGGTGCGTAATGTAATCAACAACTACATCCTTAGACATAGCATCAATGTTTTATCCCTAGTGGCAACAGCACAACACAACCTTAGAACTTTCATCACACTGTCCCGGTGTCAATGCGGGCATGAACCCACTATCGAGCATAAATACTCCCTCTTGGAGTTAAGAGTAAAAACTTGGCCGAGCCTCTACTAATAACGGAGAGCATGCAAGATCATAAACAACACATAAACAATAGATTGATAATCACCATAACATAGTATTCTCTATCCATCGGATCCCGACAAACACAACATATAGAATTACGGATAGATGATCTTGATCATGTTAGGCAGCTCACAAGATCCAACAATGAAGCACAACAAGGAGAAGACGACCATCTAGCTACTGCTATGGACCCATAGTCCAGGGGTGAACTACTCACTCATCACTCCGGAGGCGATCATGGCGATGAAGAGTCCTCCGGGAGATGAATCCCCTCTCCGGCAGGGTGCCGGAGGCGATCTCCTGAATCCTCCGAGATGGGATTCGCGGCGGCGGCGTCTCTGGAAGGTTTTCCGTATCGTGGCTCTCGGTACTGGGGTTTTCGCGACGGGGGCTTTAAGTAGGCGGAAGGGCAACGTGGGGGGCCACACGAGGGCCCCACACCATAGGTCGGCGCGGCCAGGGCCTGGGCCGCGCCGCCCTATGGTGACGGCGCCTCGTGGCCCCACTTCCTTCCCTCTTCGGTCTTCTGGAAGCTCCGTGCAAAAATAGGACCCTGGGCGAAGATTTCGTCCAATTCCGAGAATATTTCCTTACTAGGATTTCTGAAACCAAAAACAGCAGAAAACAGCAACTGGCTCTTCGGCATCTCGTTAATAGGTTAGTTCCAGAAAATGCACAAATATGACATAAAGTGTGCATAAAACATGTAGGTATCATCAATAAAGTAGCATGGAACATAAGAAATTATCGATACGTTGGAGACGTATCACCTACCTACTACATGGTATTTCTCCGCCATTCCAAAGTAAATTGCTTGAGTGCTACCTTTAAAATTCCATCATTCACCTTTGCAATATATAGCTCATGGGACAAAATAGCCTTAAAAACTATCGTAGTATTGAATATGTACTTATGCACTTTATCTCTTATTAAGTTGCTTGTTGTGCGATAACCATGCTTCTGGGGACGCCATCAACTACTCTTTGTTACTTATGCACTTTATCCCACCAAACACAACATGTAGCATTACAAATAGATGATCAAATGGAAAAACTCAAAACCAATGAAAGTTGCGTACATATCTGAGGATCACGCTCGTAAATTTGCAGATTTTTTTGAATTTTTTACACAGACTTATGCCAGAATTCGTGACAGACAGCGCAATGCTCGTTTCACGCGCAGCGATCCCAAATATAGCATCAACTTTAGCATAGAAACTTTACTTGGCACAAAAACATGATAAGGAGAGGTTGCTACAGTAGTAAACAACTTCCAAGACTCAACAATACAGTAAATAAAATAAAACTTGGGTTATCTCCCAAGAAGTGCTTTTCTTTAACGCCTTTCAGCTAGGCGCAGAAAGTGCAAATCAAGTAACATCAAGAGATGGAGCATCAACATTATCTCCAGGGGCGTGGGAAGTTTCTTCCACAATGCATGTTATCTTATCTATGTAAGTTTTAGATGCCCCCTTTTCATTACTCTTAGGCTTGCTATTCTCATCAAACAAATTTTCAGGAACAAGCCAAGCATAGTTATTTTCCAAAGCTTCATACATCCCTAGGAGCTTACTAGGTATTGGCGCCTTAATTTCTCTACCATCATTAACATTATTAGTATACTTAATTCTATCCATATCCATCTTTTTAAGGATACTAGCAAAGTTGGTGTAAGAACCAAGCATTTTATATTTAATAAAGACTTTTCTAGCCTCTCTTGCTACACCACCAAATTCTTTTAGAAGAGTTTCTAAGACAAAATCTTTCTTTTCTCCTTCCTCCATATCAGAGAGTGTAAAAAACATGTGCTGAATTATAGGATTAAGATTAACAAATTTAATTTTCAACATGTGCACTAAAGAAGCAACAGTAATTTCATAAGTAGGAGCAAGTTCTACCAAGTGTCTATCTTCAAAATCCTCAGCTATACTAACATGAGTGAAAAAATCTTCTATATTATCTCTTCCAATTATAGACCCTCGGTCTACCGGTATGACTTTTAGAGTGTACTTAGGAGGAAACATGATGAAATAAGCAAAGAGTAAACTAAACAAGTAAAGCAAAGACAAGTAACTAATTTTTTTGTGTGTGTTTTTGATGTAGAGAACAAGACAGTAAATAAAGTAAAGCTAGCAACTAATTTTTTTGTGTTTTTGTTTAAGTGCAGCAAACAAAGTAGTAAATAAAATAAAGCAAGACAAAAACAAAGTAATGAGATTGGAAGTGGAGACTCCCCTTGCAGCGTGTCTTGATCTCTCCGGCAACGGCGCCAGGAAAAGTCTTGCTGGCGTGTAGTCGACACGTCCGTTGGGAACCCCAAGAGGAAGGTGTGATGCGCACAGCAGTAAGTTTTCCCCCAGTAAGAAACCAAGGTTATCGAACCAGTAGGAGCCAAGAAGCACGTGAAGATTGTTGGTGGAGGAATATAGTGCGGCGCAACACCAGTGAAACCGGCGCCAACGTGGAACCTGCACAACACAATCAAAGTACTTTGCCCCAACGTAACAGTGAGGTTGTCAATCTCACCGGCTTGCTGAAAACAAAGAATTAAGCGTATCGAGTGGAAGATGGTGTTTGTTTGCAAAGAACAGTAAAAACAGTAGAATTTATTCAGATGTAAAAGAATGGACCGGGGTCCACAGTTCACTAGTGGTGTCTCTCCAATAAGATAACTAACATGCTGGGTGAACAAATTACAGGCGAGCAATTGACAAATAAAGATTCAATACATATCAACGATGATTACTATGTTATTTAATCAGGGCATTACGACAAAGTACATAGACCGCTATCCAGCATGCATCTATGCCTAAATAATTCACCTTCAGGTTATCATTCGAACCCCTTCCGGTATTAAGTTGTAAACAACAGATAATTGCATTAAGTATGGTGCGTAATGTAATCAACACAAATATCCTTAGACAAAGCATCAATGTTTTATCCCTAGTAGCAATAGCACATCCACAACCTTAGAACTTTCCATCACCTGTCCTGCATTTAATGGAGGCATGAACCCACTATCGAGCATAATTACTCCCTCTTGGAGTTACAAGTATCAACTTGGCCGAGCCTCTACTAGCAACGGGGAGCATGCAAGAACATAAACAACACATATATGATAGATTGATAATCAACTTAACATAATATTCTCTATTCATCGGATCTCGCCAAACACAACATGTAGCATTACAAATAGATGATCTTGATCATGTTAGGCAGCTCACAAGATCTAATACAATGAAAGCACAAGCGGAGAAGACAACCATCTAGCTACCGCTATGGACCCATAGTCCAAGGATGAACTACTCACGCATCAATCCGGAGGCGGGCATGATGATGTAGAGCCCCTCCGGTGATGATTCCCCTCTCCGGCAGGGTGCCGGAGGCGATCTCCTGAATCCCTCGAGATGGGATTCGCGACGGCGGCGTCTCTGGAAGGTTTTCCGTATCGTGGCTCTCGGTACAGGGGGTTTCGCGACGGAGGCTTTAAGTAGGCGGAAGGGTAGGCCAAGTGGCGGCACGAGGGCCCCACACACCAGGGCCGCGCGGCCCAGGCCCAGGCCGCGCCACCCTGGTGTCTGGCCACCTCGTGGCCCCACTTCGTCTCCTCTTCGGTCTTCTGGAAGCTTCGTGCAAAAATAGGACCCTGGGCGTTGATTTCGTCCAATTCCGAGAATATTTCCTTACTAGGATTTCTGAAACCAAAAACAGCAGAAAACAGCAACTGGCGCTTCGGCATCTTGTTAATAGGTTAGTGCCGGAAAATGTAAAATAATGCTGTAAAGTATGTATAAAACATTCAAGTATTGTAATAAAAGTAGCATGGAACATAAGAAATTATAGATACGTTTGAGACGTATCAACCATCTAGCTACTTCTATGGACCCATAGTCCAAGGATGAACTACTCACGCATCAATCCAGAGGCGGGCATGATGATGTAGAGCCCTCCGGTGATGATTCCCCTCTCCGGCAGGGTGCCGGAGACGATCTCCTGAATCCCCCGAGATGGGATTGGCGGCGGCGGCGTCTCTGGAAGGTTTTCCGTATCGTGGCTCTCGGTACAGATGGTTTCACGACGAAGGCTTTAAGTAGGCGGAAGGGCGGAGTCGGAGGGGTCACGGGGGCCCCACACGCTAGGGCCGTGCGGGCCCCCCTTAGGCCGCGACGCCCTAGTGTGGCGGCGCCCCGTGGCCCCACTTCGTTTCTCCCTCGGTCTTCTGGAAGCTTCGTGGAAAAATAAGACCCTGAGCGTTGATTTCGTCCAATTCCGAGAATATTTCCTTTGTAGGATTTCTGGAACCAAAAACAGCAGAAAACAGCAACTGGCGCTTCGGCATCTTGTTAATAGGTTAGTGCCGGAAAATGTATAATAATGATGTAAAGTATGTATAAAACATTCAAGTATTGTCATAAAAGTAGCATGGAACATAAGAAATTATAGATACGTTTGAGACGTATCAGCCTCCTCCTCCTCCGGCAAGGAATAACGCCGCCGACCTCCGCCGATGGTGGAGCGCGCCTAACCGCACCCTTGAGAATGTTCTCGCTCACATCGAGGACGGGAACTCCCCCGACCTGGGGATGCCGCCGCCGGTGGCGCCTACCGTTTCGCGCCGGCACGGTAGTTCCTGGATGCCGAGGAGGATGGCGCCATCCTCCTCCTCGTCTGGCTCGCGGTCGGCGTCTAGGTCCGGCGGGTCGACGCCGGCCACCGTCAAGCAGGAGTGGGCGTCTCCTTCGACTGTCAAGAAGGAACCGGCGTCGCCACCGCCGACCAGAGGGCGCAGCAGCGGCGCCCTCGTCATCCGCGACCAGCCTTCCGCTCCGCAGAGCGGGCGGAAGAGGAAGTCATCGAAGAAAGAGGCCGGCGCAAACCAGCTCGCCGAGGAGGAGGCGAGGCGCGCGGAGGAGGCCGCGGTGGCGGAGGCGATCGCTAGGTCGCTGAAGGACCTGGTGCCCGCCGACAACAGCCTCCCCGAGGACGCCGCACTGGAGTGGTCCAGGCGGGACTGGGAGCGCCAGGAGGCGAAGCAGCAGCGGCGGCTGCTGGATCTGGCTGTCGCACGTCAATTCGCCGCTCGCGCCGCCACACCATCCGCCGCTAGGAACACTGCGTCCAGGGAGGTGGTGAAGCTCGAGGAGAGCAGCGACGACGACATGTACCTTCCGTCGCCGCCACGCGCCGGCGACGCTGGCCAGGGCACGAGCCGCTGGTACGAGGCTCCGCCGCCCCAGGACAATGCCGGCTCGAGCGACGACGACGACGGCGGCGACTACACGTCCTTCTACCGCCATTTCGGCATGTAGTAGGCCGTTTTTTAGTTTAAGTTTTAGTTTGCCAATCGCCGAATTCAAATATATGGACGAATTTGGCCTATTTATGTACGAACTCGCCTCTATATGTTAAATATCATTAAATTTCGCTTATGTTTGAACGAACTCGCCAATTTTGTCTGAATTCGCCGAAATCCGTTACATCCATCCTGGGCTCGCAGCTGGGAAAATGGGCCTCCCCAGGCCAAATGTTCCTCCAATCCGGACGACAATTTCGTCGGATTTGGGCATGGAGAGCCCAAACGGTTGGAGATGCTCTAAGAGAGTAGTTCTTCATTATTTTTAGGCGACGAGACAAGTTGTCCATAGGCACCATTGCCAACTCAATTTGCTGACTTGAACAGAATGGGCTAGAAGAGTATCATGAAACATTCTGTGATTCTAACCGAGCTCATGTCTAGCCTTTTAAACGAATCCATTTTTAATTTAAGCCCAGTCCGGAGCTATCTCGATCACCGCCCCGCAGCGGACGCTAGCTGGGCCTAGCCCATTCTGTCGTTTTCCTTTTTTTACATTCGTTTTAGGTTTTACCTTCAATTCCAGTCCACTTTGCTGTAATTTAAATTTGAATTTAAATTACAGATAGAGTTTGCTCTTTGCTGGCTAGGTGGTTCTTCAGGTTTTTCTTCTAGGTTTTTCGATTGTCACCGATTTTTCGTTTTTTGCTTGTCAATTTTTATTTTTTTATTTTCAAACTTTTTATTTTTGAATTTTTTTCAAGTTTGAACTTTTTCCCATTTTTGAACTTTATTTTTTTTTCAAGTTTGAACAATGTTTTAATTTTGATTCATCTTATATATCTGAATAATTTTTAATTTGAACAATTTTCAAGTATGTTTTTTTCAAATTTGAATATTTTTCTAACGTGAATAAATTTTAAAATCTAAACAACTTTTATATTTGAACATTCCTTTAAAGAATTTATATTATTGGAATCCCCCCTAGATAACCGAAACAGGAAACCAGGTCCAGTGGTGCATGGGAACGAAGCTACCGAGGGTAAATGGGCTGGCTCAACTTGACTTTTCCTTCATCACTTCAGGGCCGCAATAAGATATATATTGGAGCCTCCGGCGCGAACGCACTCACGCTGCATACTCCCTCCTGTGCTAATATCGTAAGTGGGCTCAACTTGACTTTCTCCAGTTTTGTGAAGGTTTAGTTAGTTTTCTCTCTTTTATTCTTCACTTCTTTACGATTTTTTCGTTTTGTTTTGTTTTGTTAGTTTTCTCATGTTCATTTTTCTTTTTGCTTGTTTTGCTTTCATTTCTAAAATTCATGGGCATTTCCCAATTTTGTGAACATTTTTAAATTCATGAAAATTTATTAAAGTTTATGGATATTTTTTCAAATCCATGAACTTTTTAAATTCTTGGACATCTTTTCAAATTTGCGCATATTTTTAAAATTCATGAACATTTCCTAAATTGAAATTTTTAATTTTTTTGATTATTTATAAATTCATGAACAATTGTTTTAATTCGTGAATATTTTATAAATTAATGAACCATTTTTTAGTTGTAAACATTTTTTCAATTCCGTGAACATTTTTTTATTATTTTAAACCCTTTTTAAAATCCGTGAATTTTTTTGGGTTCACTAAAATTTTCACTCTGTCTAAGCAGCGCAAACAACCGGTTTCACTCTTCTTTTCCCCTGAAAACTAACAATCAGTTTCACACCATCGAAGCGGCAGCCTAATGAAGTAGCACAAACTAAAAAAAGAAAAAAAAACCGAATGGAAGCTAATGTTAGAACTTATGGGCCGAGCCCATTTTGGATAGCATAAGCGGTGACCAGAGACTTGCCGCTAGAGGCGGCATATATATAGCTAGCATCTCTTATGAAAGACTTATCCATTGCAATTATGGAGCAAACCCTGATAATCCCGTGGCCCATGGATCACTTAAGCCTGTATATACATATTGTAGATGGTTATAATATTCTACCAATATGTTGAAGCATAAGTTTTTGAAACACTCTCTCTATCAAAAAAAATTGACTCAACATGATGTATCTAAGCATCAAGAGTGAATTCCATTTTATACCCCCTAGTTTGCCATTTGTGACAACAATTACCCCATTTAATGAAAATTCCACCTTGTAACGCCATCTAAAGGTATAATAGATGCCCCCCATGGGGGTCTCACAACGATTTGAACTTCTCAGCCATAGGATGCTCTCAGCTGGAGCATCTCAGCCGTCCAATCTGAGCAGAAAACGAGTGTCCGATTGGCCCTCCCACTAGCTAACCTCATGCAACAGTCATATGTTACCCGCCAGTGTCTGCACGTGGGACCTACTTCCGTTCGGACCCGCATGTCGGTCACTGCGGGTAGATTTCGTGGGTGGTGGAAAAGATTTCTACCCACAGGGGTAGATTGGGTAATTTCTCACGCAGTGATCAGATGAGCCAAAACTGAGAGCCCGTGGTCACAACCCTAGCCATTCGTCCCACGCTCCCAGCCGCCGCGGCCCCATCTCCTGCTCCTCGCCGTTGTTGGCCTCCTCCCCGTCGCCGCCGCTCGCGCCACGGCACGGCCGATCCTCTTCGCCCTCCATTTCAGCACATCTGCATACCGCTGCCATGGCCATGTGCTTCCACGGCCAGCAGCAACAGAGTTTGCCCCATGGGGCCGGCGGCTGGCGCCGGAAAGAGCGGCGCATAGGAGGAGAGGGGGCCTGCTCTAGCCCACCCCCTGTATCCTCGTCCTCTCCTCCCCCAACCTCTCTACGAAGGAGATGGGAGGCCCTGAAGGTTGGCGATGGGAGGTCCTATAGGTGGTGATGCGGAAGAGCATCCGGGTCTTCGAGGAGCTACTCCAAATCGCCGGCCTCCTCCACGTCACGCCCTCCTCCGACCCCTCTATCCCTGAAGCACCAGGTGAGGTGCCCCTCTTTCTCGCCGTGACTTCTCCAGCCTCTGTTCGTCCTGCACGTGAGGTGTTTGATGAAATTCCTGTGTGCTGATCCTTTCTTGGCTCTCTATTTTTTTGTTTCTTGCGGAGCAGCTGCCAATCAAGTTGGGCACTATATGCGGCGATGGCTTGTTCGTGATTCTTTTCGCGTTCTCCCCATGGTGAGAGCATCAAGAGGAGACTCGTCGGTGGGCGGCATCAAGAGGTGTTGTGCTTCTGGCTAATTTCATGTTTTTATGACATTGCATCAAAATTGGAAATATTGCATTTTTCTTTTGTAATTTTTTTTGTTGCACATGATGTTGTGGAGGATGAGTTGAGAATTGACCTTGCTGGTACCGAAGGGGGCATGCAGGTTGCATTTGAACCTCATTTACCTATTAATAGTCTCTACTGTCATTTGTAGATTAAAGTTATTGTGCCATTTAGTTTCAGTTTGTCCTACATCTATGAACTGTTTGTTAATCCTTTGAATTGCATGCTCTGGCCATGGTGTTGCTGCGAGGTGACAATGAAGTTTGCCATGTCCAGGTTGTTGTGTCCCCAATTCATTCCCTTCATTATGAATTCAATTCATACGTGCAATCCAGATGCGACTTGACCCTTTCGTGTGTTATATGTTTTCAGCTCGACGACGGCCTTCTTTTCAGATGGATACATGGAGCTCTGGCCATGGAGTTGCTGGGAGGTGACAACGAAGCCTACCATGTCGTGGTTGTTCTGTCCCCATCCCTTCCCTTCAATTCTGGATTCAGTTCATACATGCAATCCAGATGTGAGTTGACTCTTTCATGTGTTATGTGTTCTCTGCTTGTTTGGTGACTAGGGAAACATTAAACATGAGTACATGACATTCATGCCAGCAAGGAGTACGATATGTTCAATATTATGGCATAAGAGATGTAAGACTGACTCATATGTAAGTTCTTGATTTGTCAAACTAAATTTGTGTGCGCTTATAAATGGAGGTCTAACATATGATTTCGTGCTGCTGGTGCCCGCTGTGGTACATTGCAGTGCTTGGGATGATGAGCGCAAGCCTTGCGTGCCGAAACGACAACTTCTTTGATGGGTACTGGAGTATAAAGTGCATGGTTTGCCCTCTTCGCTTTGTCTTGCTCCGTGGCAATATGTTTTTGATTCATCTTTTGCTAATCATAATCCTCACATGATTCCTGCTTATCTAATTCTGCTTCCGAATATGAGTTCAGCACACTATTGTTCATCCGTCGAATTTCAGATATTTGACCCATTGAAAGTGGTGGTGAACAAGAGGAGCATACTCGTGTAAGTTTGAGGTATAGGTTGTATCCTCGTGAGATTGAAGAACACATCTATTTCCAATTTACAGTATGACATTTTGATGAGAAATTAATATTCAAGTTTTTAAATATTAAATCTATCTCTAAGTGTAGATGTTATCATATTAAAACTATCTCTAGGTCTCTCTTTGCCTCTATGTTGTCTTGCTCTAGATCTCCGTTTTCACATGCATGAGTGGCACTAGATCTAAAAATAAACCATAACGTAACAACTTTAGTGAACATGTACAAAATCCTCTCTTTTAGAGGTTGCCCCTGCGGGGAAGAGTGAAATAGGGACCATAATCCTAGAGCAGCAGGTAGTTAAGCCGAATTAGAAATATGAGGTGGTAATGACTGAAAGCCACACAAAAAAATCCGAATGACTTGACTAAGCACACAGAAATATCCTTAATGGTAAACCGTAAGATGTGTAGGAAGTACTTTTGAATCTTTATACTGTAGCATATAATCATGTGTTACTGATAAATACAATCAATCTTGCACTACTAAAATGAATCAAGCATGTGCAAGATCAAATGCAAGGGAAATAGGGAAACCTCGATCCGTTTGACATCTGCACTCCATCTGATGTTTATATGGTTTGTTCTCTAATACAACGAGTGCCAAAAAACAAAATGGCTGAAACAACACTTTCAAGTTTAAAGCTTCTAATATAAAGTGGATCGAATCAATCTCATCGTTGAAGAGCAAATTATCATACCCCTTTACTGTTATCCTTTGCTGCAACACAGCACAATTTAGAACATCTTTTCTTACCCACTAAATCTTTCCACAGAACTTTCGTAATGATGAGAATATCTTGCTCCCTTCTGGTTTTGGTAGTTACGATATATGCTGCCGTCAAGAAAGAGCATGGGCTGCCGCCAGCACATCGCACATTAGCATGACTTCAGCTGTACTGACGGATAGCGAGAGGTGATGTTAGTTCAGTTATCAACTATTTTTTAGTTACAACATATGATTTTTCGGCCAAATACTGTCAACAGACTACTGTTCTGCTCGCCAAGTGCTGGCAACACAAGAACAAAGCTAGGAAATTTGCTACTAGAGCTGTAACTACTCAAGCATGGACCCTTTTAGTGTTTTCTTTTATTTTTGAGGTTGATCATCAGGTCTGTACATGCCCGGTTTTGCATAATGCATCCCATGCTTTTCTTGATCCGTTGTTATGCTGCTCATGTTCTATGCCAAATATTTCTTTAAATGTGTTCTAAGCCAAAGGTGCTTCTATTATTGGCCCTCCTGTTAAATTTTGTCACTTTGAATGTATATCTGAGTGGTAATTAATTGCAAGGTGATAGCATTACGATAAAACTGAATTTGGAATAACTAATTTATGTCACTTTAAATGTATAACAATTTAGAATAAATTTCTTCTTGCAAGAATGGTTAGAATAACTGAATTATGATAAAATTGATAGTGTCCTTGTGGATGTGGGACTAAGACATTTCAGATTGGGTCACTTATGCCCTTCATATTCCTCCGTTTCGCTCTCTTCGGTAGCTCACTATATGCCATTCATATTCCTGAACCTATTAGGATACAAAGCTGATGCTCCAACCATGATTTCACTTTCTAATATTTTCTTTGCATCTGTGTTGTCACTTGGTCTAGCCAGTACGTCATTGTGTTTATGTCAATAGGTCTTACAGTGATTGAACAATTCTTGGTTAAACCCATATATTCATTTGGCCATTAAATCTATTTGCCTAAAGATGGTATGTATTTGAGTTTCATGGAAAAGCATTAGTGCCTGTCATATATGAATCAATTTACTTTACTCGGTTATTCAAACTCTTCAAATGGTATATGATTCTGTAAATTGTATTTGTCTATTAAATATGCAGATTGGCTTTCAAGTTCCTCTAGGATATTTTGCTAACGAAATTTCACTAGGCTGTACCTGATCATGTATGTGTTATTCCTTTTTTACCTTTTAAGTCGCATGGTATCTAGAATGCCACTTTCTAATGTTCTATTTATTTTTTGCTGAATTTTTCATTAGATCTAAATATCCAATAGCAATGTGAATGTATGCGGTGAGAAGAGTGCATAAACCGGTGTTGCTTGAAGTGTATAATGTATCTTGCTTTATCTATATACATGTCTTTCCTGGTTTCTGATCTGTTTTGATGAGTTAAAGAGCTGATACTGTGGTCTTGTTTTGGTCTATGAGAAACCTGTTACTCTTAATTCTCGTGCGTAGATGTGCTAAGTTTATCACCTATCACTCTGGTTACCGACTCTGCTGGTTTGATATCATATCATTTTGATGTGGTTGATCTACCATGTCTACGTTTCAACCATTGTGTATGTTGTAACATATGTTCTTTTTACAAACGCATCATGAATACCTTGTGGCGCTTAATAACTAGATTATGACGAGCTCTCTTACGGTTTACATGGTCTCATCACCATCAGGTATGTGGAAGACCTTGAACCACAGTAATTGCAGCTACACATGTAGTGTATAATTTTTTATGCATGCATTACAGCTTGCACTTCAAGAGGAATGATGAAGCCAATAAGATGGCGTCTAAGAAGAACTGGTCTTGGCATGCTTCTGCAGCAGGCCATTCAAGTTGCATCTCACTCACACTCACTGATTTTAAATGCTCTTTGGAATTTAGAGCAGTTGAATGAGGTTTAGCTGATCTTTCTTTTGTTGCGGATACAGGTTCAGAAAAGTATTCCGAGCGGTTTGGTTGCTCCAGCAGCAGCAATGATTTTAACAAGCCGGACAAGCCCTGTGGCAAAACTGTGGGCGAACTAGACTTATGACTTCCTTGAGAAGAAATATACTGTACATAAATTGTATCTCCACAGCCACAAATATGTGGTGAGAACAACAGAAATACAAAATCTGTACTTTGTTTAGGTCTCAATAATTTTGTGTAGAGTTTATTCAGTTCAGCTCATCATAGGACATGCTTAATATTTTTTATCCACAGAAGGTTGTATCAGTGGGAGATTAGTTTATGTCATAGTTTTGACTCTGTATTTGCAACTCCCTGTCATCACTGAAAAAGTCTAGCTGAGACTGTTGGTGCTTTGTGTTGTTGAGTTCTGGGCGAGGTGATCACCTAATTGTGTATGACACATGAAGTTTATTAGTCTGCATGTTATTTTTGTAAGCAAGTTTTGTCTTCTAAAAGGGAAATAATATATGTTCCAGGGACGTAATGATAATACTAAGTAACTCTGCACAAGATGTGCACTGCTATTTCTCGATAACAATGGCAAAGTAACTATTTTTGTTTGCATTAAAATTACTACCTCCGGTCCACTTTAATCGATGCGTGAGTGTGCCTACCAATAGGCTGTTGTTACCTTCCCACGACGTCAAAATTTTCAGACCGGAGGGAGTACATCTTAGTAGTTTTTCCTACAATCTTTTCAGACCGGAGGGAGTACATCTTAGTAGTTTTTCCTACATGCTTACTTAAGTGTCCGTTGGTTTTCATGACTAAAACCAATTTCTATTTAGTACAGCTTCAATTCCTCTTCATATAGTATTGAAACAAGAATCATATAAGCGATATGTGATATTGAGGTATTGAGGTTTTCCTTCTGTTTCAGAGGAAATAATTGTTCTATAGAGCAAGGATTAATTTTCTGCTTCACTGGCGAGGGACAAGCTAAGATGCCTCAAAGGTCATATGAGCTCCTCCAATTGGTTAGTTTTTATAGTTTAACTGAAGCAGATTTTCTCCCTCTAGACTACGTGTGATTTCTCTTTGATTTTCATTGCTGTCTTATTTGATGAGCTGGAGAAACAAATTTGTTGCTGATTTACGAATTTCTCTTTGATTTACCAAAAATATAGCTTGATTTTCGTTGCTATCTAACTTGATGAGATGGAGAAATCACAAAGTGGTGCTTATGAAATATATGCCATCTAACATTATGTCTTCTATTTTCTTTGTTTCATGGTGTGGGCTGCTGCGGGCTATTATTGCGAATGTTTCTCTAATAGGTAGTTGTCTTTCTTCACTTTATGCCACCTCCGATCTATCCTTCCTCTATGCATTATATGCTCTGTTTTGAAATAACTGGACCTAGATACGTTTTCACGGATTCGATCTTCACGTGTTAGTTCATCTATGAAGAGTTAATTTATTCAATCTAAATATCCTCTCATATTTTGTATATTGATGACAAGACTGTTATCATCTGATCTGGAGAGCCTTGCTCTAGGAATCGCCGCTTCGGATTGAGTCTGAAGATGTGCTTTAGTCGGCACCTCCAGCTGAGTTTGAAGAGGTGTTTTTTTTTTGCACAGTAAATATGTGCGATCCAGCCGGATTGAACAGGCAATACAATGGTCGTGGTCAATGATATTCGATCCAGCTGGAGCTATGAAATAAAGATGGTAAGACAAATTTAGAAGCTTTTATATAGTCTACAAATATCACTTTGACAGAAAATGAGAAGCTTTATCACTTGGCAGGCCAGATAAATATCACTTTGGAACTTAATTCCCACCGTACCTAGCCATGGGAAGCCCGGCCCGAACGGCTCGGCCCGAATTTTCCAGGCTTGGGCCAGCCCGAGCATGTCTATGGGCGGGCCTGGCCCGAAGATTGAGGCCCGATGGTCGGGCCGGGCCGAGCCTGGGCCTAAAAATGTGTGAAATAGAGAAGCGGCCCGACCCAAGGCCTGACGGGCTTTTGTAGTGATGGGTCAGGCTTGGGCCTAAAAGTTAGGCCCGATGGTCAAGCTGGGCCTGGGCTTAGATTTTTTTGCGTCGGGCTTTGTTAGGCCCGGCCCGGCCAGAAGAATGCCCAGGTATAATTCCCACTGAAGCAACCAAATATGAAGCTAAGATTAAGTAGAAAGCGAGAACAACAAAAACTTCTTTTTTGTGTAACAAAGGCCACCTGTGTATAACCAACATCAATAGTTGGTTGTATATAAGTTCTGCGAGTCAATTAATGATTCATATTGGTTCTTCCCTCTGTTTTCTCTAAGCTTAACAGAAAGTGTATAACATAACATTTATGAAAGAGGGGGGCCCCCTGAAGGTGCTCCTCTAAATCTTTTAGAGCCCACTATCATAGTAAAAAATCATAAGGCGTAGATCTTAGCCTTTTTAATATATATATTTTGGATGCACATTGCTACTATACTCCTCAGCCTTTTGCATCTATTTATATATTTATGTGTTAGTTTTCTGCTACAACTTCCGAAGTACGCAATTGTTCTACCTATGTGTCTATCTATGAAATTGCTCACCTATCTGGTACATTTGGTTTGTTGTATACTGATATTGCTTTGTGAAACATAAGTGTATTATCATATTGGCAGTTAATAGAATGCATATTGTCACGAGCTTCACGGGATCGTGCGCCAAGGCGCACATTTAAATCTAGTTTAGTATAACTTATGCCACATTTTACCCTTCATAAGATCTAAAAGTGTACTTGTGGACGGGAGATGACGCTGGGTTGATGCTTGCAGCATCCCTTATGGCGATGAGAGCTCGTACATCAACTGCAGCCTCAACATTTCCTCATGCAGCTTCATTGGCGAGTGATGTCTACGGGTGCTTCTATTCTTGTAGACAGTGTTGGGCCTCCAAGAGCAGAGGTTTGTAGAACAGCAGCAAGTTTCCCTTAAGTGGATTACCCAAGGTTTATCGAACTCAGGGAGGAAGAGGTCAAAGATATCCCTCTCATGCAACCCTGCAACCACAAAGCAAGAAGTCTCTTGTGTCCCCAACACACCTAATAGGTGTACTAGTTCGGCGAAGAGATAGTGAAATACAAGTGGTATGAATGAATATGAGCAGTAGTACGGCGCCAGAAAATAGCTTACTGGCATGCAGTTGATGGTAGTAATATTGCAGGAAGTAAACAAGCAGTAGTAACTCAGCAGTAGTAACGCAGTAAAACAGTAACAAGCAGCGATAGCAGTATTTAGGAACAAGGCCTAGGGATTAGACTTTCACTAGTGGACACTCTCAACATTGATCACATAACAGAATAGATAAATGCATACTCTACACTCTCTTGTTGGATGATGAACACATTGCGTAGGATTACACGAACCCTCAATGTCGGAGTTAACAAGCTCCACAATTCAATATTCATATTTAAATAACCTTAGAGTGCATGAAAGATCGATACGCCTAAACCAAGTACTAACATAGCATGCACACTGTCACCTTCATGCTTACGTAGGAGGAATAATACACATCAATACTATCATAGCAATAGTTAACTTCGCAATCTACAAGAGATCATGATCATAGCATAAACCAAGTACTAACACGAGTGCACACACTATCACCATTACACCGTGTAGGAGGAATAAAACTACTTTAATAACATCACTAGAGTAGCACATAGATAAATTGTGATACAAAACACATTTCAATCATAAAGAGATATAAATAAGCACTTCACTATGCCATTCATAACAGTGAATAAGTATTCTGTGAAATATAGCCTAAGAGACCCACACGGTGCACACACTGTCACCTTTACACACGTGGGACAAGGAGTCTCCGGAGATCACATAAGTAAAACTCACTTGACTAGCACAATGACATCTAGATTACAAGCATCATCATATGAATCTCAATCATGTAAGGCAGCTCATGAGATTATTGTATTGAAGTACATAGGAGAGAGATGAACCACATAGCTACCGGTACAGCCCCGAGCCTCGATGGAGAACTACTCCCTCTTCATGGGAGCAGCAGCGTTGATGAAGATGGCGGTGGAGATGGCAGCAGTGTCGATGGAGAAGCCTTCCGGGGGCACTTCCCCGCTCCGGCAGGGTGCCGGAACAGAGACTCCTGTCCCCCAGATCTTGGCTTCACGATGGCGGCGGCTCTGGAAGGTTTCGCGTACCGTGGCTTCCTCCGTAAGGGTTTTCGACGCAGGGGCTTTATATAGGCGAAAGGGCAGCGTCAGAAGGTCGAAGGGGCGATGACACCATAGGGCCGCGCGGCCAGGGGGTGGGTCACGCCGGCCTATCATCTGGGGCCTGTGTGGCCCCCCTCTGGCGGCTCTCGGGTGTTCTGGATGCTTCCGGGCAAAATAGGAACCTGGGCGTTGATTTCGTCCAATTCCAAGAATATTTCGTTACTAGGATTTCTGAAACAAAAAACAGCAGAAAACAGGAACTGACACTTCGGCATCTTGTTAATAGGTTAGTTCCAGAAAATGCACGAATATGACATAAAGTGTGCATAAAACATGTAGATATCATCAATAATGTGGCATGGAACATAAGAAATTATCGATACGTCGGAGACGTATCAGCGAGCTATAGAGGTATGAAAACATGTGACCACGGTGTGCCAGAAGTATGCCATTGTCGGAACGGATGTGCTCCACTCTCGGCTAATGATAGAGACATAGAGTTGGGCCTCGAGCCGACGCTTTCCATGACCGTGTTCATAATCCTTGATTATATATAGATACTAAACTCTTGACCAAGAGACAAACCATGCACGCACCACGCTGTAATTTGGAATTAATAGCATTCTCCATCTCAATTAACCATCTCAGTTAGCAGAACAAATTAAAAATAAGACCAGGAGGTAATTTGGTTGTGTTGTGATAAATTATCACATTTACTTGTTTGTTGCACCGATACTGACTCATTCCTCATAAGCATGCATAGATGATTGACCGAAGCGCCTTATATGATTTTACTCCTCCTAAGAAAATAATAGATTTCGGTTGTAGGGCGGCACATAGACGCGATGACGGAGTCTCGCCTTACAACGCTTCCAAATCTTAAATGGGGTAAAATCTGGCATAAGTTGCACTAAATGGGGTAAGTAGAATAGTTTTTTTGTTAAATGGGGTAATTAGTGTCACAAATAAAAAACTAGGGGGTAAAAATGGAATTTACTCACGCATAAAAATGGGTCTACATATAACCATTCTAGATAATGTTGAGTCACTTATTTATTAAAGGAGAGAGTATACCAGATGACCGAATTTTGTTCATATTTTTTACGAAGGTTTTTTCATAGTCTTTCCTAAGTTTTGGGAAAACGCAGTGAGCCATGCATGCCTGGGTATTAAAACTTTGTCGCACATGCTCAACCATTCATCAATGGTACTTTTCATGTCTTATAAAAGAAAGAAAAAATGGTACTCCTGCCCATGTGAGTGCGGCGCTAACGGTAATTAGTCCGTTGCTTACGATAAACTAATTTTTGCTGTACCGACGTGCCGGTCGGTCGAATGAAAACCCGGTCGTTGGTCATAACGCCAATTAAGCTAACATGCCAGAAATACAGTCGTGTGCAAGCACAGTAGTAGTACGTACTTGTTTATCGTGGTGAAACGTAATTGAGTTGTACGTACGTGCAATATTCCAGCAGGAGCTAAAAGAAAGATGATTCTTATAAAGTCATGGCATATATATGTCCTTCATGCTCGCCAATGTAAAAATCGCATGTATACATGAAATGAGATCTTGATCTTCTTTGGATTTTTCTGTATCGTATCGCTCATTCGCCAGAACACAAGACCACGATCTGCAAAATAGAATAATATCTTGCAACGTACTCAAAATCTATACAAGTGCCTGCAAATTGGTGCGAATTGTGTCGCCGTCGGTAACTCATTTGCAGGGTCATTGTTGGCAAGGATCTCCTAAATGTTACTTATGTGAGAAAAATGAGGATGCAAATCATCTTTTTTTTCGAGAACCCGCAACAGCGTGCGCGTCATTGTATTAAGCTGACAAGAAACGCCAAGAATGACTACAACACCACACATGCCTTTTGGCTTAAAACACACTCCTACAACACCGACGCCAATCACACCTTGCCCAACCTCAACCCAAGAAAGGCGAGGCGGCGGGCCACAGAGTCTCCATACCGCGTCACAGCCAACTCCAACAACACGACCAACATCCCAAGCTACCCAGACCAACGTATCACATCATACGCCTAGAAGATGAAGCGCGCGATTGGCAGGGTGTGGCCAAACTTGGGAATGGGCCGACAAGCGTGTTGGCGATGGTGTACATAGCGCTCCAGAGACTCACACCTTGAGCAGTAGCAGACACCGGCGAGGCTACCATCACCGAGAGCCATCCCTCGCAGCCAAAACAACGCCTTCAAGAAGAGGACGACGTTGCTGCGCCGCCGCTGCCCGGTCCGGCAAGCCAGACCTAGGGTTTCCCCTGGAGTCGAGGGTAGAAACGGTCAGGACCCAAAACCACGCCTCCAAGGAGGGAGATGGCACCCACATGTGTCACCGTGGTCCGCAACGGAAGAACCGAGCAGGGTTTTCACCCGGGCCAAAGACCGCCCAGCGGCGAGATGGAGACGCGCCAAACGCCGGCCTGAACCACCGCAGCAGGAGGCAACTAGAGGTCGACGGAGAAGGGCGAAACGCACCAAAAGCCACTGCAGCAGCCACCCAAAACTGGCCAGACGAGACCGAGATGGTATGCTCCTGGTAGTTGGGTCGCTGCCGCCGGAACACTCCGGCCACCACCGCTGTCGAAGGGCCTCCAAGGGGACAGCTCTCCGAAGACACAGATACATAGCTCAGCCAGCGCTGCCAAGGAGGGGGAGTCGCCAGCTCGAGCCCATCTGGGCCCGTGCAAGCCCATCTAGGCCCGCAAACCGAAACGACGTCGGCGCACCAGGCCGCCATGGGCGGACGAGCAGAGCACGACGCGTCGGGACCGCGGCGACCCCAGCATCCTCCACCAGCCCGCCGACGCAAGCCCATGCCGCCCGCCGCCACGAACGACGCCGCCTGGAACGCGGCGCCGCCGCCACGAACGACGCCGCCTGGAACGCGGAGCCGCCGCGCCGTCGCCAAGACGACCGCGCCGTCGCGCCCTCCGTCAGCGGGACGCCCACCACGACCGCAGAGACCCGCACCTCCACCGCCGCGCGTGGGAGAAGAGAGGCCCCGCCGCCGCCGGCCCCGCACGGGATTTGCCCGGAGGCGCCCTCTGGCGGCGGCGAGGAGAAGGGGGCTGGGGGAGGGGGGCCGAGGGGAGGCGCCGCCAGAGAGCTCCCGGTCGCTCGCGGGAGCGACGCGGGAGCTAGGGTTTCTTTGTATCGTATCTGTGGTGATGGTGCAAATCATCTTTTTTTCTCTCTCTTGTTCTTCTACTAAGATGGTGTGGGTATTATTGGTTCCATTTTTGGGACCAAGTTGGTTCCAATGTCCACTTGGCAATGCCTGGCTTGGTTTCATGCCTTTTGGTCTTGGGGGGGAAAAAGTTCTATACGTTGCTCATTGCTGATGTTTGCCGGTCTGTTTGGAACTTTGGATAACCAGAAACAAGGTTACTTTTGAAAATTACAGGCTGAAGTTCCCCATTACCATTATCATTACAGCAGCAGGATTCCATCAACCCTAAGCCCCTATCGGAGGGCATTGCCGAGGAGCCCTCTCGACAATTGGCGCCGTCTGTGGGAAGCCTGTCGGCACAAGGCAGGGCATCGGCAGTACCAGTCACGTCCGCAGCGTTTGTGCTCGATTCACCAACACCTTCAGTACCGAAAGACTCGATTCACTACGAGCCCGTCGAGTTCGCATCTCACCTCAAGCCGTCGCACTCGGCCCCTTCAGAATCGAGTGACGATGTGACCACCACTTTTGGAGGCGTTCGCTTCATCATCGACTCCGAAGGGTTTCTTCGCCTCCCGAGGGCGGGCACGTCCGGTTCGAACCCCCCGGCCTCAACAGAAGATACTCAAGCAGCAACCATGGAAATTCCGCCCGGAAACATGCGCGGAGGTAACCGAGGAAACCTCGATCACGCAGCAGGGAGGAAGAAAAGGCGGAGGGGATCGTATTATGGAGAACGAGAACAGGAAAGCATGCAATCAATCTATGGCCGTGCCCGCTCACCGTACCTATCAGCCACTGAGCAACTCGATGCGCCATGCTACCTCCACTCCTATATCGACCCGAAAGACAGACGGGAAAAATCCAGTCACCCACTGAGGAACTGCCGACACTTCCTAGAAATTCAACAGTTCTGTGATGACCTCAGGAATGAAGCCTTGTCGAGATCTCACATAATGAAGAAAAAGACAAGATCTTACAGCTATCGGGCGGAGCCATATATCCGGGAACCATACGAGCCAATGGAGAAGGATGAGTACGTGCCAGCCGAGGTATTCCCAGAACCTCGCGGGCAGGTCAGCATGATCCACAAAACCAGTTTCTCAAAGAGGGAAATCAAGAAATTCTCGCGGGAAGAAAAATACGCGGAAGTCGCCATGGTTGATACACCTGAATTCATCGACTGGTCAGAGCAAAGCATCTCTTTCGACAGGACAGATCACCCGAAAGCTGTCCCTAGGCCTGGCCATGCAGCTCTGGTCCTCGAGGCCCAGATCGGAGGGTACAACATGAGTAAGGTTTTCATGGATGGAGGAAGCGGCTTAAACCTACTGTTCGCCAACACGATGAAAGCTATGGGTTTGACAGTGGATATGCTAAGAGAATCCGACACAGGGTTCCACGGCATTATACCGACTCGGCCCGCTTACTCTCTCGGAAAGACAACATTGGACGTAGTCTTTGGCACGCCCACCAATTTCAGAAGAGAAAAGATCGAGTTTGAAGTTGTCGACTGGGAGTCTCAGTATCACGCCATCCTCGGCAGACCAGCGTTCGCCAAGTTTATGGCTGTGCCCCATTATGCTTACCTAAAACTGAAGATGCCGGGCAACAACGGAACCCCAATAACCGTTCACGGGAGCTTTGCCAAGTCAGATACCTATGACAGGGAATTCCAAAAGATCGCCTCAAAGTTCGGCGTTAAGGAGGAGCTCAATGCAATCGACGCAGCTGTAGACCATACGTAGCCGCCGGCCGATAATCGAAGCGTAAGGTCTGACGAGTTTGACGCTACAAGGGAAGCCAAGAAACTTCAGGTGCACCCCACTGACCCGAAGAAAACGGTCAATATATCGGCTGACCTTACGACCGCATAGGAAGGCGCGCTCATCGAGTTCCTCCGTGAGCGCTGGGAGATATTTGCATGGGAACCATCCGACATGCCAGGTATCCCCAGGGAACTCGCTGAGCACGCCCTTAATGTCGATCCGACGGCCAAACCAGTACAACAGTCGATGCGTCGGTTCTCAGAGCCCAAGAGGAAAGCAATCGGTGAAGAAATCAATTGACTCCGCAAAGCAGGATTCATCCGAGAGCTTAAGGAAGCAGAGTGGGTGGCTAACCCTGTTATGGTACCCAAAAAGGACACCACCGCTCTGCGTATGTGTATCGACTACACCGGCCTCAATAAACACTGTCCGAAAGACCATTTCCCGCTGCATAGAATCGACCAGATAGTTGATTCCACAGCCGGATGTGATCGCCTCTCCTTCCTCGATGCTTACTCTGGGTATAACCAAATCAAATTGAAGAAGGAAGACCAGGAGCTGACCGCTTTCATCACTCCACACGGCGTTTTCTGCTACAACGTCATGACCTTCGGGTTGAAAAATGCGGGAGCAACTTATCAACGTTGCATGCAAGCTTGTCTTGGAGAACAAATCGGGCGAAATATCGAGGTCTACATCGACGACATTGTGGTAAAAACAAAGCACACTGCCACCCTCGTCGACGATCTGCGAGAAACCTTTGACAACCTGGACAGGTATAAGATCAAGCTAAACCCCAAAAAGTGCTTTTTCGGGGTTCCAGGGGGGGCAAGTACTAGGATACTTCATCTCGGCCAGAGGAATCGAAGCCAACCCCTTGAAAATCAAAGCTATTCTCGATATGGAGCCGCCGAAGAATCTGCACCAAGTGCAGCAGTTGGCAGGACGCCTGGCAGCACTCAGCAGGTTCATTGCCAAACTGGGAGAAAAAGCTTTGCCTTTCTACAATCTGATGAAAAAATCGGAAAAATTCGAGTGGACAAAGGAGGCACAGGAATCCTTCGACAATCTAAAAAAGATCCTATCGACGTCTCCAGTCCTTGTAACCCCTCGTGAGAAGGAAACGCCGCTCATGTACATAGCTGCGACAGCCCAAGTCTTCAGCAGCATCCTGGTCGTTGAGCGAGAAGAAGCAGGGAGAGTCCACGGCGTACAGAGGCCCGTCTACTACCTTAGTGAAGTACTTACGCCTGCAAGACAAAGGTACCCCCATCATCAGAAACTGGCGTATGCAGTATGGAGATCAGCCCGCAAGCTACAGCACTACTTCACCGAGCATCCGATCATCGTTGTGAGCGAAGCGCCGTTGAAAAATATAATGACCAATCCAGAGGCCACTGGTCGAGTGTCCCAATGGGCCATCGAGATAGCGCCTCACGACATAACTTATGTCAACCGAACGGCCATAAAATCCCAAATCCTCCCAGACTTCGTGGCAGATTGGATTCAATCCCAGACACCGGTGGCACCCGACATGTCAGGATCATGGATAATGTATTTCGACGGATCAAAGCGAAGCACAGGCGCTGCGGCAGGAGTAGTGCTGATATCACCACAAGGAGATAAGATGAAGTACATATTGCGTATGAACTTTCCTCTGCCGGCAAACAATGAAGCAGAATACGAAGCACTGCTGCATGGAATGAAGATGGCAAAGGCATGTGGGGCGACTCGCCTAGAAATCTACGGGGACTCAAACTTGGTAGTACAACAGTCGATGAACCTATGCGACGCAGTTAGCGACAACATGATCGCCTATCGACAGCTGTATCAGAACATGGAAGCCAAGTTCGAGGGGTGTGAGCTCAAACATATCGGCAGAGCCAGCAACGAGGAAGCTGACACCTTAGCCAACATCGGCTCCATGTGTTCTCCCATCCCAGACGGAGTTTTTTACGAGGTAATCACTCAGCGATCGATAAAAGAGAAAGCGCCGACACCCTCAAAACCATCGACTGAAGAAACGGAAGCAAGCCCACAGCAAGTTATTGATAACGCTCTAGCTCACCCAGCCAAGCAAGTTCTCTTCCTCGAGCCATTATGGACTAAACCGTTCCTGGCGTACTTGACAAGGCAGGAACTTCCAGCGGATCCAGTAGAAGCAAAACGAATCGTCAGGCGATCAAAAGCTTTCGCCATAGTAAACGGTGAACTCTACAAACGCAGCATATCTGGTATTTTCCAAAGGTGCATTGCCATCGACGACGAAAAAGCACTGCTGCGCGAGATACACGAGGGAACTTGCGGGCACCATGCGGGAAGCAGGGCTCTCGTAGCAAAAGCCTTCAGGGCAGGATTCTACTGGCCAACGGCAGCGTCGGATGCTTGGGATCTGGTCATGAAATGTGACCCTTGTCAACGATTCTCTCCAAAACCGCACGCCCCTGCAACAGACCTCATGACGATACCACTGGCATGGCCGTTCGCTCAATGGGGACTCGATCAAGTTGGGCCACTGCCGAGATCATCGCCTGGAGGACACACGTACTTATTAGTCGCAGTCGATAAATTCACAAAATGGATTGAGGCAGTACCAGTGCGGAACCAGAAGGCAAAAACAGCAGTCCAGTTCTTCAAGGAGATAACATGTCGGTTCGGCGTACCCCACAGTATCGTCACTGATAATGGAACCAATTTCGACTCCAAAGAATTCCGAGAATTCTGCGATGACAGGGGCATAAAGCTGAAGTTTGCTTCAGTGGCTCACCCGCAAACAAACGGGCAGGTGGAAAGGATCAACGGTTTAATAGGAGACAGCCTCAAGAAACGCCTTACAGGCGCAGAGGGAGCTTGGGTCGAAGAATTACCTTCAGTGCTATGGAGTTTGCGTACCACGCCAAACAGGTCAACGCAATACACCCCATTTTTTCTGGTACATGGAGCCGAAGCAGTCCTACCAGCCGATGTTCGATTTGAAGCACCTCGAGTGATGGCATATACAGAGCCCTCTTCCAATGCAGCATTACAAGATGCTGTTGACTTACTAGATGAAGCTCGAGACGTTGCTTTAGCCAGGACCACGGTATATCAGCAGGCGCTGAGAAACTACCACAGTCGACGAATACGCAATCGATGCTTCAGCGTTGGAGATATGGTACTAAGGTTAAAGCAAAAAAGACCCTCGAAACTCGAGTCTCCATGGGAAGGACCATACGTCGTCACCGAAGTGATACCAGGAGGAGCGTACAGGCTCAAAAATCCGACTTCGGGAAAAGATGTCGAAAACCCATGGAATATCGCACACCTGCGACGGTTCTATACATAGGATGCAACTGTTATTATTGCCTTTAAGGTTGATTTTTCTTTATGAATAAAAGTTTTAATCAGGTTCTTTGCATCCTTTTCTTCAATTCAGGCCACATCACTCGAACAGATCGACTACGGCCCTTACCTTCGGCTTTACTCCCATCGGGAGCGCTGGCCATAAGACATGCAGTGTCATTAATTAAATACTCTCAACGAGAGCTAAGATTAGTGGCACACAAAAAGAAAACAACCAATCCAAGCCTCGGAAAAATACGCGAGTGCTGCCGTCGATGGTTACATTATCACAAAATAAGGCTCAAACCGGTGCACCGAGTGACGATGCCAAGCGTCTAATTCCCTCGACTAAGTCGACGGGTCTCGCTCTTACAAAACTTACACAAAGGCTTCGCAATAACATTGCATAATTCAACGAAGTCGTCGGGAGAGCAGGTTGAATTGATCACTCAGCCGCCCTCGACAAATAAAATAACAATTATTATAGCGTACAACGTATGCAACAAATTTATACAGGGACTAAGGCTATTACATTCATAGTCAAGCCTCCTGGCCCCAATGGGCCTTCAGATCCTTTTCAAGACATGACTCCATCCGGGAAACGATGGTGTATGCAGGACCTCTGGCAGCATCATAATATTGACCCAAGTTCTTCTCAGTATTTGCTACAGCCCCCAAATCCAGGGACGGGTGACATGCCAATGTTGAAGCAAGAGCAAGCTCTGCACCCGCCAAGAGTTCTTTCCGCACCAACTGCCGAATCCTTTCGGGGGACTTAAATCGGGTGAACAGAGCAGATAAGGTTTCAGGTGCTTGATCTAGGGGAAACAAGGTGCTCCAAACCATCTTAAGATGAGCGTGGAACTTATCGAAATAGTAATGCGCCTTCCCCACCCGATACTTGAACTTCGCCATGACGACAGCCTTCGGACGATGCAGCCATAAGCCATGATTCGGGTGCGCAACGTCAGTCATTGCTTCAACTTCTTCGTGGATCTTTTTGTTCTCTTCAGCCGCATCTGAAGCTACAACTGGAAAGGAATAAAAACCAGTTAAGGGAATAATTGAAATTGTTGCAGAAAAACAGAAACATGGGTTAATACTTACAACCCAAACTTTCGGTAGCAACATGCAGACCATCAAGAGCATACTGTTCAATAGCTATCGCCGTTTCCCCCTTTTTCTTCACCAAGGCCGCCATTGCACGAAGAGAAGTGATATCCTTGTCTAATCTAGACACCTGGTCTCGCAAACGGCGAACGAGGCTTGATTCATCACTACTCGAAGGGTTTGGAAAAGGCTCAGCACGAGAAGAAGATGAAGGAATCTGCAGTGCAATCCTCAATTCAGATTAAGTAGCAAGTAAAAACTCCCATCGGGAGCGCCGGGCATGTGTGATACATTCAAAAGCACGTTCAAAGCATGTTCGAATTGGAAACAGAGCCGAAGTAAAATCAAGCTACAACAAAGCGCGACTGGTCTTATTTACAGTAAGTCAAATAAAAAGTTCAAGGATTCGCTGATGACGAGCCAGGGGCGGATTCGGGAGCAGGCTTGGCTTGAGCTTCGTCCACCAGCTTCAGAAGTCGATTCGCACAAGTGACTGCCGATCGCTTGTAAGGCTCAAGGTCAATCAAGTTATGGTCATTATCGACAGGCAGCGTTTTGGACAACTCCTCCAAGTTTGATTCCATCCCATGCCCCATGAGTAATTGAAAGGTGAGAACCGCCCCGAATAAACGGCTGCGGCGTTTCAATACCTCCACAGGCTCTGAAGGGTCGACAAGGAAAGAAGCCGCCATATCATCAAGAGTCTTGTCATCCTTCATCTTCGGGAAGATCATTGAGTATAATCTTGATAACGCCCCTTTGGCCTTTTTCAAAAGACCAAGCACTTGGATGTTAGACTCGGCAGCAAGCGACAAAACGTCGGCTACGGAATCCTCCCGAAGTTGATGACGACGCGTGACGGTTAAGTCAGCAGCATCTGAGGAAAAGATAGATCAGTAATCAATAATCAAAACACTCTTCAACAAGTTGCGGGTCTTACCTAATAATTCCTTGATGGATTCGCGGAGGGTGCCTTCTTTCTTGTCGAGTAAAGCTGCTGCTGCTTGCCTGGCGTCTTGCTCATCCTTCAGCTGCTGTTTCAACTTCTTCAACTCCTCCTTCAGAAAGATGTTCTCGTTCTTGGCATCGGCGGCAAGCCTGTTGGCTTCCAGCACCTGATCAGCCGAAGATCTGGCAGTCTTTCGAAGTTGAGAGTTCTCTAACTCTAGTCGCGTGAATTCTTCGGCGAACTCCGCCACGGCATCGACTGTGGCATAGATCGGCTGCGACAAGATAAGTTCATAAGAATCCAACCGATAAAAGAGAGTCTGGTAAAATAAAGTGGGTTAAATACTCACGTGATCGCGACCAGCCGATGAAGCAGGAACGTTGCCAGGAGGGATAGCTGTCGATATTGGGACCTTCTCTACGGCTGTTCGTGAAGGAGGTGTCGATTTCGCAGGTGAAGGATTAGATTCTTTAGCAGATACGGCTCTCTCGGAGACGAATTTCGCCCTCTTTGCGAGAGGGACTTCATCATCATCGTCATCAGAGCTACTTAAAAGCAGTGGGCAGTTAGCATACGAGATGACAAAGAATAATTCAAGGAGGGAGCAAGAAATACTTACAGGTCAAGATCATCTTCGCCTGCAAAGACGCTTGTTGAGCTCTTCTTGGCAGGAGGAGGCGCGGCAGCATCATCAGCATCATTATCGCCTCCGTGAGGACTTGATTCAGCCGAAGCGATAAGATCGTCATGTACCTGCTTCCGACGCCTACCCCTGATAAAGGCGTCATCTTCAGTGGCTTCTTCCCCTTGGACATCGCTGTCCTCAAGGACATGACGGGCATCCTCGGTCCCATCGGAATCTTCGTCGTCATCCTCCAAATCTACACCACTTTCGGGAGTAGGGGGATAGCTTCGAGCAGTTGCAAGCGCCTTTCAAAGAGAAGGAAATTGATGAGAAACAACAGAAAAAAGAGAGATGTCGGCAGTAAAAATAAACGAAGAATTAGCTCGGTTGGAGGATGGTCAGCATCGTAAGCAGGACGAGCTGATATCAGGACGATATTGTCATTCTTGCTAAGGCATGTCAGGCGACGGACTTCGTCCCGAAGATCATCAGCCGAAAGATCGGCAGAGCTAACCCTGGACTCATCATCCTTACCCGAGTAAAGCCACAGTTGATGGGGACGAGACATCAACGGCTGCACTCGACGTTGCAAGAACACCGAGACGACCTCAGTGCCGCACATTGTCAAGCCTCCCGTGTTTTTTAGAGTGACTACTTGATCAAACAGCCTGTCGGCTGTCAATTTTTCGTCGGGAGAAAGGGTGTTTTGCCAGGATTTCTTCGGCTTAGCAATTAGTTTGTCCTCGAAGGGAGGAAGGTTTGAGCACCTCCCAGATACTGAAGGATCTCGAAGATAAAACCATTTGTTGCGCCAGCCTTGGACGGACTCCTTCATCGGGTAGTCGAGGTAATCCACCTCCTTCCTGACAACAAATCCGACGCCACCAACGACGGGGGGGCCGTTGCTGTCATTATGGCGCTTCACATAGAAGATCTTCTTCCAAAGACCCCAATGAGGGTCAATGCCGAGGAAGGCCTCGCAAACAGCGACAAAGATGGATAGATGGATGATACGTCTCCAACGTATCGATAATTTCTTATGTTCCATGCTACATTATTGATGATACCTACATGTTTTATGCACACTTTATGTCATATTCGTGCATTTTTCTGGAACTAACCTATTAACAAGATGCCGAAGTGCCAGTTCACGTTTTCTCGCTGTTTTTGGTTTCGAAATCCTAGTAACGAAATATTCTCGGAATCGGACGAAATCAACGCCCGGGTTCCTATTTTGCCCGGAAGCATCCGGAACACCCGAGAGCCGCCGGAGGGGGCCCTGGTGGGCCCAGATGACATGGTGGCGCGGCCCAGGCCCTGGCCGCGCCACCCTATGGTGTCGTCGCCTCGTTGACCCTCCTGCGCCGCCTCTTCGCCTATTTAAAGCCCCTGCATCGAAAACCCTTACGGAGGAAGCCACGGTACGAGAAAAGTTCCAGAGCCGCCGCCATCGCGAAGCCAAGATCTGGGGGACAGGAGTCTCTGTTCCGGCACCCTGCCGGAGCGGGGAAGTGCCCCCGGAAGGCTTCTCCATCGACACCGCTGCCATCTCCACCGCCATCTTCATCACCGCTGCTGCTCCCATGAGGAGGGAGTAGTTCTCCATCGAGGCTCGGGGCTGTACCGGTAGCTATGTGGTTCATCTCTCTCCTATGTAGTTCAATACAATAATCTCATGAGCTGCCTTACATGATTGAGATTCATATGATGATGCTTGTAATCTAGATGTCATTATGCTAGTCAAGTGGGTTTTACTTATGTGATCTCCGGAGACTCCTTGTCCCACGTGTGTAAAGGTGACGAGTGTGTGCACCGTGTGGGTCTCTTAGGCTATATTTCACGAAGTACTTATTCACTGTTGAAGAGCGTAGTGAAGTGCTTATTTATATCTCTTGATGATTGCAATGTGTTTGTATCACAATTTATCTATGTGCTACTCTAGTGATGTGTTATTAAAGTAGTTTTATTCCTCCTGCATGTGTGCAAAGGTGACGAGTGCGTGCACCGTGTTAGTACTTGGTTTATGCTATGATCATGATCTCTTGTAGATTGCGAAGTTAACTATTGCTATGATAATATTGATGTGATCTATTCCTCCTACATATGCATGAAGGTGACAGTGTGCATGCTATGCTAGTACTTGGTTTAGTCGTTTTGATCTATCTTACACTTAAGGTTACTAAAATATGAGCATTATTGTGGAGCTTGTTAACTCCGGCATTGAGGGTTCGTGTAATCCTACGCAATGTGTTCATCATCCAACAAAAGTGTAGAGTATGCATTTATCTATTCTGTTATGTGATCAATGTTGAGAGTGTCCACTAGTGAAAGTGTAATCCCTAGGCCTTGTTCCTAAATACTGCTGCGTTACTACTGCTTGTTTCATTGTTTTATCGTGTTACTACTGCTGCAATACTACCACCATCAACTACACGCCAGGCAAGCTATTTTCCGGCACCATTGCTACTGCTCATATATATTCATACCAC